>NC_037685.1:43269850-43370127 GCF_003255815.1 Theropithecus gelada | reverse complement strand
TTTAAAAAAAAAAAAAAAAAAAAAAAAAGCACAATGCCATTGATTTCTTTGGGTGTGTTCTGTTTGGGTTTGGTCAGTTTCTGCATATGTAAATTTAATCTCTTGACAAATATGGAAGTTTTCACGGATTCTTTCTTTGAAACTTTGTTGGTCCCACTTTCTTCTCTTCTTCTAGAACTCTGAAAACCATGTGTATTAAATATTTTGTTATTGTACCACTAGTCCCTGAGTCTCTGTTCATTTTTTTTCCAGTCTATTCTCTCTCTGTTCTTCAAATTGGGTAATTTCTACTGCCCTATCTTCTAGGTCACCGTTTCTCTTCTGTATCCCCTCCATTATGCTGTTAAGTCACTGAATTTTTTTTTTTTTTTTTTTTCAGGTCTAAGATGTCCATTTGATTCTCTTGTACATCTTTTTTTTTTTTTTTGCTAACATTTATGTTTCTTTTATGAGGCTTTTTTTGTTTCAAGTGTGTCTGTACATCCTGAACAATGCTTAATTATAGTAAGAAGAAGATGGTGATGATAATGATGAAGAAAAAGATATTCTTTCTATGATTCCTAAAGAGAATACTTTCACTAAGATCTTATATGATTTCTAATATTATCATGTTGTTATATGAATTTTTATATTTTCTTTAAAGAGATAAGAATTCATTTTACTCATTATAAAAGTAATTTTCCATTTTTTAAGAATTTATATAAAGAATGGGTGATGCATTTTAAACTGCATGTCGACTATAATGAGAAGATCTTTTTAAAGTTTTATTTATTAGTATGACCAATGAAACATTCTAAGTTCAAAGCATCTTTGCATTACTATCACAAACCCTACTTGATTATGAGGTATCAAAACCATGTTGAAGTTGGATTCTGTTTCCTACTTGAGATTTTTTCATTGCTATTCAAAAGAATGATTGGTCTGTGATTTTCTTTGTCTTATGTTTTTGAGCTTTTTAAAATGTCAGGGTAATCTTAGCTTCAGTTTTAAGAATTAAAGGGTTTTTCTTTTTTGTTTGTTTCAATTCTCCAGTAGAGGAAAAGTAACGTTTTACATTTTATTAATGCAAATATCTTACTTTTCATGTTAAATTTACTCCTAGATATTTCATTTGATATACTATTTCTTAAATAGTTGGTAGAATATGCTTTGAAATTTGCTATGCCTGGTACTTATTTGGATGTAGCTCTCTATAATTTTTTATATTTCTTGTAGAAGTAAGGCTGGTTAATTTGCATTTTCCTAGAAAATTATTGAATTCATTTAAGATTGCAAACTTAGTTTTATAGAACTAAGCAATGACATTTTAAAAAATTATTTTAATAGCTTCTATATCATAATTTCCTCATTATCAGTCCTATGTCATTTGTGATTTCTTCTTTTCCAGTTTTGGTATTTTACATAGATGGTCCTGAGTGATGGCTATTTGCTCATATAGTCATAGATACATATTTCTAGGTGTTCTTCATCCAAAGGCAATGCTATTGGCTTTGACCACCTCACTTTTTTAAGGTGGCTTGAGATGAGTTATCTTTCATATTTGAGTCCATGGGCACTCAGGAATCCTTGTTGTGTTAAAGAGGAAATGGGAGATTGTTTCTGCTGACACTGTTTTGTTTTTTTTTTTTTTTTTTTTTGTAGGTTTTTTTTAAGCCTGACACCCTTATGATCTCTAGACTGTGACTTTCACAGGGAATGCAGATTCCCTGGGACTCACCCGACTAGAACTCTTATCTTAGAGAAGGTCTCTTGAGACTCCTTCTCTTGGAAATCAAGTTAGATTTGGGGACAGCATTTCTTTAATTCTACAAAACCCTTATGAATCTCTAGCTCTACTTTTATCCTTCAGTCTCCAGATATTTATTCATGTTTAAATTGTGTTTGTGGGTATATGTGTGCCAAAGGCCTGAGATTTTTGCCCTGAGTCCTGCTGAAAGGTATTTCTTACCTCTGATTTTAAAGAGGGCCTTCTCACCCATCTCCCACAGCTTTTGCATCTCATCTAAACTCCATGCCACAGCAAAGCACTATTTCACCTTCGTGTACCTGTTGACAGCCCCATTGAAGAGAAAAGCTCATCTCTACTGACTTTTACCTTCTGTGAATTTCTTTTCACCTTCTGGGTCAGTAATGAAAGGTGGCCATGCTGAACACCAGGGATTCTCTTCTGGGTCATTATGCAAAATTCTCTATATCCATGTTTAGTTTGCTCTATGAGAATACTGTTACTCATACACATTCCCAAAGTTTGGCATACCTACCCTTCTAGCTGTGCCGTAGACATTACATATTAAAAGTACTTTCTATGTTTGTTCTATTGCTGAGTTTCAAATATATTTTGCAATAAGTCACCCTACTAGCAACTTTGGTGAAAATGGATAGTTAAAACATGTTTGTTTCATTCTGAAAACAATAGGGTGATTTTTAAACATAATTGTACGATCATTAAGTGGTATCTTTGTGGTTTCCTTAAATCGATGTAGAAATAAAAGAAATGAGGGAAGAGATGTCAGAAACTTCACAAAGAAAACGTCAGCGAGCCAGGAATACTGGATACTAATGTATTTAGAAGAAATGATTTCATGTGACATTGAGTCTTTTAAAATGCACAAATAAAAAGATGACAGCTATTAGGGCAAAAATATGGGCCTTAGCACATGAAATATTAGAGTTGAGAGGGAGTGGTTATAAGGAAAAGCAGCAACTAAAACCCAGCCTGGAAGCTAGCAGGCACTCATTAAATGCTTTTTGAATGACTATTAAATAAATTCCATACTAGATGCATTGAGTTTGATGTGGAAATTTTCAGCAGTAGTGTAACCTTAAACCTCTATGGCGCTGTAAGTTTACAAAGCACTTTCATATGTTGCTCTATTAATCCCCACAATAAACCCATAGAGGAAAATATTATTATGGCCTCCTCACAGCAGAGGAAATGAGGCTTAGGAAGATTAAGTTATATATTTAGTATGAGCCAGAGATGATGTTATAGACAAAGTGTTCTGAAACCTGGACTCTGCCTCAAACTGCAGAATGCTCCAAGTGGAGGCAGCTTCAGCTGCCATAGCAGGGTATCAGACACCCTGGGGGAAATCACAATGTTTGCAAAGGCTCAAATAATTACAGAGCAAATGAAAAATGACAACACATCCCCACTAGGTGGGAGATACATGCAGGTTGGGGTGCTGTATCATTTTTACTGCAGTTTCACACACACTTAGGGAAGTTCAATGTATGTTTATTAAATGAATGATCTGGCTAAAGCTTAGAATATGTGGGACAAATAGAGGTTTATTTGTATTAAAATAAAACTCAAAAGAGATATATGCCAGGAGCCTGGTGAAGGAATAAACAACATCATTGGGAAACAAATTTAATGTTAAGAGTTAAGGGAATTGGGAAATACAGAAAGGACTCCAAGTTTCCTCTTGAAATAAAAATCATACATATCAAGGACAGCAGACAATTATTTTAAAGGGAGACATATTTAGGCTGGGAGGGGTGGCTCACACTTGTAATCCCAGCACTTTGGGAGGCTGAGACAGGAGGATCACTTGATCCCAGGAGGAGTTTGAGACTAGCCTGGGCAACAGAGTGGGACCCTGTCTCTATTTAAAAAAAATATTTATACATATATATATACACACACACAGATACATCTTCATATCTTACATATAGAATATACTTCTGAGCAACTTTACAATTTCACATTTTTTTATTGCTTTGGCTTTTATAAATGAGGTAACCTACTATAGGTCGATTAGACATTCTTTAAACATATTCTATACAAGGCACTTTTTCTTTAATCTGTTTGATCTCTCTTATTTCTCTTTGATTTTAAAATGTTTCTTCCTTTACTTATTTTATTTCTCTGAAGGCATTGTCTGCATGTCTTCATTAGTCTTCATTTTTAAAATAATTGTATTCATTTATTTCAAATCAAATTATTTTCGGTGCACTATCACCTCATTTCTTTTTATTTTAAGTTAAGATATATGCAGGTTTTATATATTTCATCCTTTTCTTTATTTTAGCTTGTTTTGAAACATTCCACTGACATTTCCATTTCTTCTGTGGCATATCTTATCGGAGGTTTCTTTCTTTTCTTTCTATAAAGACATAGTATAGAATTTTATTGAGATTTTTCTTGTTGTTTTCACATGAAATTAGTTTCACAAAATTTTAAGAAAATGGGGTGGTTCAGGAAAGTTTTTTGAAGTTCACAGCTCTCATACTCTCTCCTATAATTTTCAGTAATTCTTTAAGATAGGGTCACTTACCATTTGAAATTATCTTACATTTCCCTTAGCTCATTTTAAACATGGCTGTCTCTTTGACCCTATTGCTTTGGTTCTGATAAATTAGAGTCTTTTTCAAGTGGTCTCTCCTCAATGTTGGGTTTTCTTGTGGAAGGCATTTTGGAGGTTTTATAGACTTCAGATTCCCCCAACTGCCTCATCTTAAACCATGGATTCACGGTAATTATACACAATTTAGAGTATGACGGGAAACTATGTATAACTGGCCTGCCCATAGCCAATGGAGGCCGGGTTGTAATCTGGGAGTGATCCAGCCTCATGTTCTTCACATGTCAAATTGTATCTTTCTCTTTCCTCCTGAAGGACTGTTGATACCACTCTGACAGTGTGCATTGGTGATTTGTCCCCAGCATCATCTATCATGATTTCTTGTAGTGGTTATAATCTATTTGGGGTTTTAGTGGGGTTTTATCATTCTCATTTTTTAATTTTAACAAAAAAATGTGTATATTTATCATATACAACACGATGTTTTGAAATATGTATACATTGTGGAATGGCTAATTAAGCTAATTAACATGCTAACATATGCATTACATCACATACTTATTGTGTGTGTGTGTGTGTGTGTGTGTGTGTGTGGTGAGAAAACTTAAATCTACTCAGTGATTTTTAAGATACAATACATTCTTATTAACTATAGCCACCATGGTATATAATAGAACTCTTGAATTTATTTCTCCAAAGTAACTGAAATTTTGTATCCTTTGTATCCTTTGACCAACATCTCTTCTACCCGCTCCTCCTCCAGGTCCCGGTAACCACCATTTTACTCTACATTTCTATGAGTTCAACTTTGTTAGATTCCACAAAGAAGTGTAATTTGTCTTTCTGTGCCTTGCGCATTTCACTTAGCAACACTTCCCCCAGGTTCATCCATGTTGTCACAAATGACAGGATTTTCTTTTGTTTTTTAAAGCTAAATGTTATTGCATAACCCATTTTATTTTTCTCATGAGACTTACTCACTACCATGAGAACAGTATGGGGAAAATCACCCCCATGACTCAACTGTCTCCACCTTCCACCTAACCCTGCCCTTGACACGTGGGGATTATTGCAATTGAAGGTGAGATTTGGGTGGGGACACAGACAAACCATATCAGTAATGTTACAGAAAGAAAAAAAAATCAATATGTGTCAAATCCTAGTAAGGACTACTTTATTCAGAGCCATTTCAAAAGACATAGGGACCCCTGCAGCGGGATCCTGTAGTGGGGGAGAGTGATTCGGCTGAACTTGGAATCCTGCATGGACAGGTGGGAATTTACAACCAAAAAGTGGTGTGGAGGTCAGTGGATAGAATATCAAAGAAACATAACAGAGTCAAGGAGAATTTGCTTAGGCCAAGCAGACATGATTCTTGCTGAAAACAGACCAGGGTGATCCAACATCACCTGGGGAATGGTAGAGGATGAGGTATCTGAGCAGATATGAAGGATGGGGAGTTCTTGCTGAAGTGACCTAGCAGGTTTTTGCTAAAATTAGATTTTACCAGGAGGTGCACAGATGGGTCTATCAGAAGATGCAGAAGCTGCCGGGCGCGGTGGCTCAAGCCTGTAATCCCAGCACTTTGGGAGGCCGAGACGGGTGGATCACGAGGTCAGGAGATCGAGACCATCCTGGCTAACACGGTGAAACCCCGTCTTTACTAAAAAATACAAAAAACTAGCCGGGCGAAGTGGCGGGCGCCTGTGGTCCCAGCTACTCGGGAGGCTGAGGCAGGAGAATGGCGTAAACCCGGGAGGCGGAGCTTGCAGTGAGCTGAGATCCGGCCACTGCACTCCAGCCTGGGCGACACAGCCAGACTCAGTCTCAAAAAAAAAAAAAAAAAAAAAAAAAAAGAAGATGCAGAAGCTTGACTAAAGTTTGGCCAAGCAAAAAAAAGTATTTGTCAGTAAATACCCAGTCAAAAAAATCATTATATGCTGGAAATAATCTTTTAATTTCAGGATGAAAAAATAATGCCCGCTGGGCATGGTGGCTCATGCCTGCAATCCCAGCACTTTGAGAGGCTGAGTTGGGTGGATCACCTGAAGTCTGGAGTTCAAGACCAGCCTGATCAACATGGTGAAACCCCGTCTCTACTAAAAATATAAAAATTAGCTGGGCATGGTGGCAGGCACCTGTAATCCCAGCTACTTGAGAGGCTGAGGCAGGGGAATCACTGGAACCTAGGAGGTGAAAGTTGCAGTGAGCCAAGATCATGCCATTGCACTCCAGCATGGGCAACAGAGTGAGACTCTGTCTCAAAAAAAATTGCCATATCTTCTACCCAATTATATCAGCCATTCACTGAGACTAAACCACTGGTGGGATTTGTTGCCCTGCTAGGCCCTCTGACCAGACCCTTTCAAGGGACTCCAGAACATGTGACTACACAGCCTCACAGTTTTGGAATCAGGGATCGTGGCACCATCACCATATTTTCTAACTATCACCCATTTTTTTACTGAATTTTATATTTATTTTAGTCACATAGCGTATATGATTACAATGTAAAAACCAGCTTTATTCATCTAGTTACTTGTTTATTTGGTTGGACCAATTATAAGAATTAATTTAAAACCTTTGCCAGTGTTTAGGATTTACTAAGGTAATGTGTGTACTGCTTGAGTTTCTGCAAGCTGTCACAGGCTGTAAACTCATTTATGCTTTCTCTTCACTGATATCTACTTACTAAGTCATACACTAAATCATATCATGTAGCATTCAGTGCAAGAGTTCTAGTAATAAATTTAATACATACTATCACTCAGTATTTCCCTAGAGTTGTTTAAAACATTTATCCTGGAGCTGAATAACATGACTTACATTTTTAAAGATAGTCATCAACTCCTACATTATACAAAAAAAAAAGAGTCTCACACAGGTGTTACCAAATCAATTTTCACTTAAATACTTATATATTTTTGCGTGCAAACAGTTGATTACTTAAAGCTTGAGGGATTTGAAGTATCACAGTAAAGAACAGTTTATTCTACATTTACGCATTTTTATTAGTGTCTCTGAATCCAAATTTTAAAACTATTTAAAAAGTTAAATTTTCCTAAGCTGTTTAATTCCAATTAACCTGGAAACAGGGTGTGAGGTGAACAAATTAAAAACCAGTCCCACGACAACAGCAATAGTAACAACAAAACAGTGATATAAATCTGAAAACACTTAAACGTTAGCCCGTTCTCTAATTATCAAAGATTGAACAAAATGAATGAGATACTTAACCCACTGTGTCCTTGCTTATTTCCCCCCTGAAATTTGGAAAATTCTAAACCTGAGCTTCTCTAAGGTTGTTTTTAATGCCTCTATTTGTTAGAGAAGTCATCTTCCAGTGTTCTATAAATGCTTTCTGATTTCTTCTAATTATGGAAGAATTAACTCTTCACAACCAAAGTCATCTATTAATTTATTTTCACAAGATTTAGAAATGTTTTGTTTCTCAAATATATTTTTGTTTAGATGCAAGCTGACAATACAGGTCAGTTAACTTCTTTATATTTGAAAAATTCCATGAAAATGAATAACCCATCTGATAAGAAATTAACAACCAGAATAGACAGGCTCAAAGAACTCTATTGGACAAAATCTAGTAATCTGTTTTAAAAATGGGCAAAAGGCCAGACGTGGATTACAGGCGTGAGCACTTTGGGAGGCTGAGGTGGGCGGATCACGAGGTCAGTAGCTCGAGACCATCTTGGCTAACACAGTGAAACCCCGTCTCTGCTAAAAAATACAAAAAATTAGCCGGGCGTGGTGGCGGACACCTGTAATCCCAGCTACTTGGGAGGCTGAGGCGGGAGAATGGCGTGAACCCAGGAGGCGGAGCTTGCAGTGAGCCGAGATGTCGCCACTGCACTCCAGCCTGGGCGACAGAGCGAGACTCCAAAAAAAAAAAAAAAAAAAAAAAAAAAAAAAAAAGGCAAAAGATGTGTAGACGTTTCTCAAAAGAAGTCCTACAGATGGCAAACAGGCATATGAAAAGGTGCTCAACATCACTGTTCATCAGAGAAGTGCAAATCAAAGCTACAATGAGATATCATCTCACCCTAGTTAAAATGCCTTTTTCCAAAAGATAAGCAATAACAAATGCTGGTGAGGATCTGGAGAAAAGAGAACTCTTCTACACTGTTGGTGGGAATGTAAATTAGTACAACCACTAAGGAGAAGAGTGTGGAGGTTCCTCAAAAATCTAAAAATAGAGCTACTACATGATCCTTGCAGAATATATACCAAAAAGAAAAGAAATTAATATATTGAAGAGATATCTGCAGTCCCATGTTTATGGCAGCCCTGTTCAAAATTGCCAAGATTTTGAAGCAACCTAAATGTCCATCAACAGATGAATGGAAAAAGAAAATGTGGTGCTTATACACAATGAGTTCTATTCAGCCATTAAACAAGAACAAGATTCAGGCTTTTGCAATAACATAGATGAAATTAAAGGACATTTTGTTACATGACATAAGCCAGGCTCAGAAAGACAAACATCGCATGTTCTCACTTTTTTGTGGGACGTAAAAATCAAAACAATCAAACAAACCCACAGAGATAGCAAGCAGGATGGTTACCAGAGGCTGGGAAGGTACTGGGAGGGTGAGGGAGAGGTCGGGATGGATAATGGTTACAAAAAAATAGAATGAATAAGGCCTAGAATTTGAAAGCACAACAGGGTGACTATAGTCAATAATAATTTAACTGTACATTTAAAATAACTAAAATAATGTAATTGGATTGTTTGAAATACAAAGGATAAATGCTGGATGGGATGGAGACCCCATTCTCCATAATGTGATTATTACACACTGCATGCCTGTATCAAAACCTCCCATGTACCCCATAAATATATATACCTACTCTGTACCCACAAAAATAAAAAATTTAAAAAGTGATAAACATTTATCATGTAAAAGACAGAATAGTTACTCAGCTGTTGTCTGTTTATAAAAATTTTGGATAAGGTATAAAAAAGGTAATTAAGGAATTCAAATGTGTTGGAAGTCTAATATTTGCCAGCCACTATACAAGTACTTTTATTTAATCTTACTTACTTAAAGAAGTCTTTGTTAAGAAATGGGGGTCTTGCTTTGCTGCCCAGGCTGGTCTTGAACTCCTAGCCTCAGGCAATCCTCTGGTTTCAGCCTCCCACAGTGCAGGGATTACAGGTACAAGCCACTGCACCTGACCCATAATTTTACTTACTTTTATTTAATTTACTTAATTTATTTAATTTATTTAAACCTTTAATATGTACTGGAGTAGGCTTTGGGGGCTCATTCTGTATGTGAAGAAACTGTGAGATCAAAATTATTACTTAATAATCAATGGAGGTGATGTTCCTGCACCAGCATCCCTAATTCACATGGTGCTCGTTTTATTCTTTCTGTGGTATGAGGCAAGCTCCCCTGAGATAAGAAACTGTTTAGTATTCTTTCTTATGATACATTCAGTCAAGTATGCCCACAAAAGGAGGCAGAGAAGAGATTCACTAGCATAAAGTTTAACACACAAGTCCTAGAGATGGAGGCACAGCACGCCAAGAATACTACCTGATAAAGGCACCAGGTCATTAATATAGCAGAAGACAAGAGCCAGGGGAAAGCTCTGGCCACTGTTGTTACTGCGGTTTGTGTGGGAAATGCAAGGTGGGCCAAGGTGAACATCTTACGAATGGCTCGAGTGCATAATTCTGTTGTTTTTTACCAAGTTTGTCCAACCCATTTCCCGTGAGCTACATGCAGCCCAGGAGGGCTTTGATGGCAGCCCAACACAAATTTATAAACTTTCTTAAAACATGGAGGGTTTTATGCAATTTTTTTTAGCCCATCAGCTACAGTTAGTGTTAGTGTATTTTATATGTGGCCCAAGACAATTCTTCCAATGTGGCCCAGGGAAGCCAAAAGTTTGGACACGACTGCTAGGGGTGGTTCCTAGTTGCTGAACACCTGTCCCTATAATGATTGAGGTAGAAGAATATTGCCCTCTGAGGTGTGCAGGTCAGATAGAGAAGGTATGGTTCTTCATGAATTATTTGCATATCAAAGATATGCTCTTGGCTGGGTCTTGTTATGTCTAAGAATTGGCTAGTGCTGGAAAGACAATTTCTCCCCCAGAAAGGTTTTTTCAGATGTGAAATATAATAATATACAGAAAACAATGTAAAAATGCAATGTATAAAGCCATTCGCATGGATAGACAATTTCTACAAAATAATTATCTGCCTTTTCCCAAGATAAAATTTAAAAGGTAGAGTTGAAATCAGGTTATAATATATACTTGCATAGGTGACAGATGCTTTTATGCCATTGTCTGATCTTAAGATAGGAGAGCAACCCAAATAAACAGAGATAATCTGTAAATCAACTGCAAATCATACATGTGTGGAAGGTTAATGGCCATATAAAAATGCATGGAATACTGTCATATAATATTACCAAAACCTTTGTTACTTTTTCTCAAAATTTAAAACTGAAATTCTTCTTGTGATCCTTGTAGTCTGTTATATCTTACAAATAGCACATTATAGTTAACATGGCTTAGAGCTATATGAGCAAACAATAACTAATACTCGTCTGATGACAAATAGACACTATGGTCATCAAAAAATAATTCACCTCCCTGTACATTTCCTGATCTGTAAATGTTGACAAAACGAGATGCTTCTTTTATCTACGTAGTCAACTCCTATTTCTACATTTCCCCTCCCAAGAATTGAAAACTGCATAATACCAAGAACCATTCTTTCAAGAAAAACACTCAATTTAAGAAAAGTGAAAAAAAAGTTTGCTGGTTGGAAATACTATTAAGCATTGGTTTCAGGATTGAAATAGTACATGCATTCTCAAATGTTTCTTATACAGAAAGGCAGAGAGACAAAAATAGAACATAAGAAAAAAATGGACCAGAAGAATGAGCCATTAAAAGATCATAGAGAATAGACCAGGTAATAGGAAAGATTAAAGACTTCTTCAATTTTAGAATGGGATATTAGCACTAAATGTTTTTCAGTAACCTTTGGTTTAAAAATATTTAATGATTACCTTTGTTTTAGTTCCTTCTCAAGGAGATCCTGAGGCAAGGTTTGGAAACCTGGTAAGTAATTAGGGGAAGAGTGAAGGTAACATTGGTAGAGAGATGGGGAAATGAGACAGGATGGAAAAGAATCCAAGAAAGGGTGGGTTATCAGGCCAGCTATGATGGTAGATGACTGTAGGTTACCTGCCCTAGGGAACTGTGGGAACTGTAGGAACAGGAAGAAAATACAAGGCTCCGAATAACACCCCTGTCTTGTAGTCATGGGATGAGGTATTTTCAGTTGGCCTCAGTTATCGGCAAAGTGGGCCAGAGATATTGCTTGGTCAGAGATAATCGAATGCTGGACAGAGGATGGGCTGCATTCTCTGAAGCAGTTGGACACAGAGATATGGTGGGGCACCAGCAGCATCTGCACACAAATTTGAGTACACTGTATCACAAATGTTTTTAAGTATTTTTCAACTCTCGTAATGCTTAAAGTATATGTAGGGATAACATCATTGTGTTTTGAAGAGTCACGACCTTCATTGGTGAGGAGTAAATACCTGTAGGTTGCAGCTACAGTCGTTGGACTAGAATGCAATTGTCCAACATATCTCTTGGAGTTTAACACGTCTGGCATTCAATACATTTGCAAATAACATGGTTAAATAAAACTAAACGGATTTCTTACAAAAATTTCTCAAAACAAATTTATGTAATATTGTTTATAATATTCCTTTAGAGAGGGGGCATTTGAAACTCTTTTTAATAGAACACTTATTAATCAATTTATCCAGGAATTATTAAATTTCTACCTTCCTGAAGGTTACATTTTACTGAAGTCCATCCATAGATAATAAAGTTAAATCAATTGTATCATATTATATAAGGAAATGAGAGCTTTCAAGAAAAATAAAGCAAGTCAAGGGAAGGACAGTGCTGAAGGAGGAGGGAGGTTATTTTGGTGGGTAGCATTTTAAAATAGGCTGGTCAGATGTTGCTTGATTACAGACTTAGAGGATATGAGAGAGGGAATCTTCTCATTGTTTAGGGGAAACATATGTTCTGGAAAGCAAAGCGGTAAATCAAGAGATCCTGAAGCAGCACCAGAACAGAGAAGGGGTGAGTGTGGCTGCAGCCAGTAAGTGAAGGGGGGGCTTAGGCTGTGAGCTCACAGAGGCTGGGGGCCAGCGTGGAGTAGACAGAATCTGGGCTTTCACTCGAAGTTAAATGGGAAGCCACTGGACTGCACGTGTGGACACACACACACATACACACACACAAACACAAGGAAAGTTAGAGGTAGTGGACATGTTTAGGGCCTTGACTGTGGTGACAGTATCACGGTTGTATGCATATGTTCAAAATCATAAAGTCTACATTAAATTTGCATAATTTTTTTGTATATCAATTATACCTCAACAAAACTAAAACAACAAAAACCAAGCAAATCAAAAGAAGAAAAAACAAAACAAGAAGAGAAGAATTGGGCTGTCATAAACTGACAAGAGGGAATCTGTGGAGACAAAACTGTTAGAGCAGGGACATCATTTTAGTTTGGGACAGGCTATGTTTGAGGCGACTATTAGGCATCTGAGAAGAGATATCAAAGTACGAAGATGTGGAGGAAAAAAAAAAAACTTTGAAAGTATTTTAATCAAAAGTTAGCCCAGAGAATGTGGATGGAAACAGAGTTATGGGGAATCAGCCCCGTAGCCTGCCCGTGGGAAGGGATCAGCAGAAAGCTGAGAGACCAGAAAAAGACCACCAAAGAACTGGCAATTTGGAGTGAAGAAAATCAGGTCAAAATGATATATTGCAAGCCAAGTGAAGAAAGTGTATTCACAAGGAAGAAGTGCTGAGTAGTTCTAAATGCTGTTGGTGAATAAGGTGAAGGTTAAGAATTGACTTTTGTACCTTCAGGAGATAGCAATAAAGTCATTTTGGAAAGATCAAAAAATGTTAATATATATATAAAAAATTTAATATATATATATAAAATTTAAAATATATATTTTCTTCATGAACATAGTTATAAATCTCCTAAATATAATAGTAATATATAAAATTTAACTCAGTATTTGAATATGTAATTAACAATTAGGTCTTATCCATGAAATAAAAAAATTCCATTCTTATAAATGCACTAATAGAGTTCATCACATTATAAAGTCAAAGAGAAAAGTATAACATCATTGTGAAAGAATCTGAGAAAGGTGTTTATGAAATTTCTTAGCGAGCTGAGTGAAAGCGCAGGCTAAGTTCTTACCGTAATATATAGTATTTGTGACAAAAGAGCAGTCAACAGCATTCTGACACTTAGAAGATATTTTCTTTAGGAGGAAGTCAAGATTCTATTTTCATTATTACCTATCAATGTCTGAAAAGTTCTAATCAATTGAATAATACTAGAAATAGATATTTGAGGCATCCCTGTTGGAAATAGAGAAATAAATGTATTATTATTAGCAGATTCTGTAGCTACAGTTTTCTAAGTAGAAAACTCAAAAGATAATTACAAATGTTATTAGAAAATTTGTGTGAATCAACTGAGGCTGGTGGATAGCCTGAGGTCAGGAGTTTGAGACTAGCCTGGCCAACATAGTGAAACCCCATCTCTACTAAAAATAGAAGAAAACATTAGCTGAGCATGGTAGCAGGCACCTGTAGTCCCAGCTACTAGGGAGGCTGAGGCAGGAGAATTGCTTGAACCTGGGAGGCGGAGGTTGCTGTGAGCAAGATCGTGCCATCGCCAACATCGTGCCGGGACAACAAGAGCAAAACTCCGTCTCAAAAAAAAAAAGAAAGAAAAAAGAAAAAAAGAAAAACTCTGTGAATTAGGAAATGTGATCATATAGAAATTTACTTACCATAATCAACATGTTATGAAACAGAAATAACCATAAAAATTGATCTGAAAAATGTTTTGTATATTGTGAACAAAATAAAGATGCTAATGACTTTCTAAAATAATGACCATTACTTACATGATGAAATTGAAACTGTCAACAAAAACCACAATTGAAATATGGAAACAATAAATAGGAAAACATTTCATACCCTTGGATGTAAAGACTGACTATTATTGTCAGAGGCATGTGAACCAGACCAACTCCATCTTAAATGGGAGCTGGGTAAAATGAGGCTGAGGCCTGCTGGGGTTCACTCCCCGACGGTTAAGGCATTCTAAGTCACAGGATGAGATGAGAGGTTGGCACAAAATACAGGTCCTAGAGTCCTTGCTGATAAAACAGGTTGCAGTAAAGAAGCCGGCTAAACCCTAACAAAAGCAAGATGGTGACGAGAGTGATGTCTGGTCATCTTGTTAGTGCCATGACAGTTTAGAAATGCCATGGCAACATCAGGAAGTTACCCTATATGGTCTACAAAGGGGAGGCATGAATAATCCACCCCTTGATTAGCATATCATCAAGAAATAATCATAAAAATGGGCAACCAGCAACCCTCAGTGCTGCTCTGTCTATGGAGTAGCTATTCTTTTGTTCCTTTACTTTCCTAATAAACGTGCTTTCACTTTACTCTATGGACTCGCCCTGAATTTTTTCTTGCACGAGATCCAAAAACCCTCTCTTGGGGTCTGGATTGGGACTCCTTTCCTGTAACATTAGCAATAATAACTAAATGATCATTAAGTTTTATGAAATCCCAACAAAAATCTCCCTAGGTTTGGGAGGGAGATGTGTTTTTAATGTGCGTGTGTGTGTGTGTGTGTGTGTGTGTGCGCGCGCGCGTGCATGCTTAAAATCAGAAATACTTTGAAATGCTTTTGGAATAGTAACTAGGGAATGATAATAGACACTTTTTAAATAAAAATAATGACAAGGAAATTCACCTCTCATGTATGCACAGACCTTTTCCTTTCAATATTTTTAACACCAATGATCATCCTTACTAACCAAGCGGAATCTCAGTATCACTCTACACTTTCTCCCTTTATGCTCCTCTCTGGATTTAGCCTAATCCCAAATCCTGCCCTTTCAACGTCCTCATCTTTGCTTAAATCTGTCTGCTTTTTAAAAAAAAATCTCCATTTTCAATAATTAGGTAAAGTTATCCCCCAATTCTGCATGAATTATGACAACTGCCTTCGGGCCGCTCCTGCTGTCTCCAGATTCTCCACACCCTACCACCAAGCCACTCTCAGCTTTACCTCACCTACTCTCAGTGCTGTGCTGAGAGTCAACTTTGGAAATGCAAATTGAGGAATAAACGTCTTCTTGAAAACAAGCTTTCCTGGCTTTTTGTTTCCCTCATCCAAAGTGCTTTGGTTGCCTGCCCATCTGGACCTTGTTGTCTAACACGTCTCAGGTCTTCCTACTTCCCACCCACTTTCCTGGCATGACAAATGAAAAACTATTCTCTGTGTCCTCCATTCTTACAGTCTCTTCAATTACCCTCCAGCTTACATATTACTTCCATGTAAAGTTCTCTCTGAGCCACAACAATGCACATACAATCCAATCCTGGGTTGGTTAGATGCCTCTGTTATGATCAGTTCCTGTAGTTTCCATATTTCATAAATATATTTCTTCCTTATGCCTTTCATTTCATTGCCAGCCTTCTGAAGGCCAAAATTATACTGGTGACCACTTGTCCCATTTGTGCAGTATCTCAGCTAACAAATACTTACTGAAAAAAATTGAACAGTATTAATATAGTTTATAAATTCACAATAGTGTGATTAAAATGCAGAAATAGAGAAATGTATAGCTCAGTGAAATTGTCATTTATTATAAAGGAATTATTTCAAATCAAAGGGAAATTACAAATTATTAAATAAATGTCACTTGACCAATTGGATAACTGTTATAAAATAATGATGTTAAAAGCCACCACCAGAAATCCAAAGTAAATTAATGGCTGAAAGTCAACTACATAAAAGCATAGGTAACTGTTTGCTCTCATAGATGGGCTGTACCATTTTAAAGCCAAAAAGCAGAATAAGAATTTTAAAACCTAGGCCAGGCATGGTGGCCCATGCCTGTAATCCCAGCAATTTGGGAGGCTGAGGCGGGCAGATCACGAAGTCAGGAGTTTGAGACCAGCCTGACCAACATGGTGAAACTCCGTCTTTACTAAAAATACAAAAAGTAGCCAGGCGTGGTGGTGGGCACCTGTAGTCCCAGCTACTTGGGAAGCTGAGGCAGGAGAATCGCTTGAAACCAGGAGGCAGAGGTTGCAGAGAGCCAAGATAGCACCACTACAGCTGCACTGCACTCCAGCCTGGGTGATACCGTGAGACTCTGTCTTAAAAAAAAAAAAAAAAGGTATATATTTAACAAAATATAAAATATTCAGTATAGTGGGACATATAAAAATTAAAAAGGGTATGACAAATTTTGATAGATTTGATATGCATAGGTAATAAAATGCTATACACATGCTTGGAAAGACATTTGAAAAAATAAATTTAAAAAATCTAACATTATCTTTGCTCCTCCTCTGCAGGCAAAATCTATGACTCATGTTGAGAGATCATTCTTCACGGACCCCTTAGGACTCTGCATCTCTTGCAAACAGTTGGCCTCACTGCATTTGTTCTAGATGATATTTTAAAGGTGTTGGGCAAATAACTTTGGAAGATAGAGAGAGTGTCTCTCCTAAAACAAACACAAAATTTGTTTGCTGTTCAATATGATAAAGACAATGTTTCCCTTTGGATGAAAGCTGGGCATGTTTACTGCCCTCTATAAAATATTTGGGTTCTATAACCATGATTTCTTTCCTGTAGCACAGTCCATTGCCATGTGCAAATGTTGACTGGTTCTTGATGTCTCTCTGTAATTTCTGCTATTGCTGTAATGAAATTCTTTGTCTTTGGCTCAGGAATCTCATGTTTACCATCAGCATCCAGGAACTGTGACAAGCTAGCATATTAATTTATAGGTAGAGTAAAATCCAATAATTCTTCACAGTTCTTTAATATTGGGTATTTCAAAAAATTAAGGCCAGGTGCGCCTTAATCCCAGCACTTTGGGAGGCTGAGGTGGGCAGTGTGCCTGAGGTCAGGAGTTCAAGACCAGTCTGGCCAAGATAGTGAAACCCTGTCTCTACTAAAAATACAAAAAACTTAGCCTGGTGTGGTGGTGTGCACCTGTAATCCCAGCTACTCAGGAGGCTGAGGCAGGAAAACTGCTTGAATCACGGAGGTGGAGGTTGCAGTGAGCCAAGATGCACTGCACTTCAACCTGGGCGACAGAGCGAGACTCCAACTCAAAAAGAAAAATTAAAAATATCTTACCAATATCCATGCAAAAAACCTTCAAGTTCAATAATAAGTACTAAGCAACAGGTAAGTTCATGTATAACTCTTAAAAGTATTAACATTTTACATATATTTTTGTGAGATTTTTGGCAATCTCGTATACTGCTATCAATAAAGTTTAACTCTGCAGGGCAATTCAATTAGTTGAATTGTCTTTAAAACTGCACAGCAAAAAAATTAAAACTCTTCTATGATTCACGAATTTATTTTCTAAGAATTTCTGACTGCTAGATTTCATCAAGGATATATTCATAAGTCAGTTATTTGTAATTTTGTTTATGATGTGAAAAACTGACAACACTTTAATGTCTAAAAGTAACATTTTAGATGAACCAAATAAAAGATATTGAGATCAAATATTTTGCACAATTTACAATGTGCTTTCAGATATTTACCTTGCGAACATGAGGAAATTATAATGTAGTAACATGAATTAAACATGATACGAAATAGAATTTTTCAAATTATCTCAGGTTTGAAAAATAGTATATTTAGATTCATTAAGGAATGCCGAGACCAGCTCGGTCGTGGAGACCCTAACCCAGTGGCACTAGAGGAATGAAAGACACACAGACATATAGAGTGTGGAGTGGGAAATCAGGGGGCTGACAGCCTTCAGAGCTGAGAGCCACGAACAGAGTTTTACCCACATATTTATAGACAGCAAGCCAGTGATAAGCATTGTTTCTATAGATTATAGATTAACTAAAATGGGAAACAAAGGGATGGGCTCTATCTTGTTATCTGCAGCAGGAACATGTCCTTAAAGCACAGATCGCTCATGCTATTGTTTGTGGCTTAGGAACGCCTTGCCTGGGCATCATGGCCATCGAACATATCACAGTGCTGCAGAGATTTTGTTTATGGCCAGATGGGGGCCTGTTCCCAACAAAGGAAAACAGAAAAGATGTGTTTTAATTATATACGAGTGGATATCTTGGATGAACCAGTTTGTGAGAGAGGTCCAAGTTGGAGATACAAGTTTTAGAAATTTCAGTATCTAAATGAGTTGAAACATTTACCAAAGAAGGGTAGATGGAGACATGAAGAATCCAAGGACTGAATCTTGTGTTCACAAAGACTAAATTAGTAAACTGGAGTGGCCTGTTTAGCAAGAGAAAAAAGTGGACAAAATTGGCAAGTTGGAAAAAAAGTGTGATGAAAAGGAAAAATGACTTTGCTGATGCAAATGCTGTTGAGAGGTAAAATGAAGTAAAAAACTGACCTTGGACATGAGATCAATATTACAGTGAAGTCATTTTAAAAATGGAATGACCTTACCTGTTTGAGAAGAGAACAACAACCTCACTTATGAACATAATTACAAAATTCCTCAATAAAATAGTAACAAAAATATCTAGTTCTGTATTAAAATAAAATACACCATCAACATGTAAGATTTGGCACCAAAATGAAAAAAAAAAGTTTGCATGCTAAGAAATGCAGTAACATTAAGCAAAGAAGTCAAGTGAGAAATGCTATATCATCATTTTTAAGGAATCTAATAAGACATTCATAAAATTTCTCACTAACTTATATGGAAAACAGATTATTTCCTCACCTAATAAATGATATATCTGGATGCAGGTACTGGGAGTAATGATAGTTTTCAGTTTATACTTTCGTTCTTGAATTCTCAAAGAATTTAGGAGAACTATTTTTTAAAGAACACATGCTGCATTACAGAACACCTAATTTTTATTTTATTTTTTTCAAACAAGTTCTCAGACCTCATCTCTGGTGACTGCTGACCTTCCTGATGTGGATGGTCATAACAGGAGCAGGTGTCTCATGATGTTATGGTCCCAGCTACTTTACAGTGGCTTGGTACAGAGATGGACATCCGTATAGGCTGACCTAATCTAAATGTGTACCCTAGATTTTGGAACAGTATCTTTCTGTGTGGATGTAGCTGAAGACATGTACATACTGCCCCTCTGACCACCCGAAGTTGTCATATAAACAAAGAAGATGAAAAATCAGATTACCAGTGTGAGTAAAGGATGTGGTAGAGGAACAGATACACAGGAAGAAAGCCAACCACATGTAAGAGATTTAGCGAGAGCACTGTCAAGATTGCCAATAATATCCCAAGCCTTTCATTTTAGTCAAAATTAGATACACCTACTAGACGTCAGATTTTGTGAGACACACCTGTACATTTATAACAGATTCCTTTTTGTACTGAAATTCACATAGGTCGAATACTTAAAGCTCTAAGGATCATATCTAATATGTTAATTCTCATCTTTATTTTCTAGAGTCATAAAAATCTTGGAAAATTTACAGGCTTCATCTTCTGTTGGAGAAAAAATATTTTCTTAGGCTCAAGATGTTTCATTCAGGCATTCTTTCCAGTAACTTGAATTCTAATTGAATAATCAATATCCAATAGGGACATTTTGGAATTATGGAGTACAGCGAGGAGTGAATGTCCAAACACAAAAATAAGCATGTGTGGATGTAAAGTAGTCCCTCAGTATCCTTGGGAAATTGGTCCTAGGACCCCTGCAGACACTCAAAATCTTCAGATGCTCCAGTCCCTTATATAAAATGGTGTAGTATATGTGCATATAACCTACACACATCCTCCTGTATACTTTAAATAATCTCTAGATTACTTATAATACATAATATAATGCAAATGTGTACAAATGGTTGTTATATGGTATTGCTTTTTATATTATTTTTATTGTTGATTATTTTGAAAATATGTACAATGTACAGTTGGTGAATCCCTGGATGTTGAACCCGTGGATACAGTGCGTCCTCTATTTATTTTCAAATCAGTTTCTTACATTAATACATTTCTAATGCACTGAAAATTATAATGGTATGGAAGAGCCTTTTATAATGTATTTCAACTTCTTTATAGTAATATTTTCTGATGTAACTTTTTGAGTTCTTATTGCTCTAACAAAATCATAAAACAAACTCAGCATTCTTTAGGGACTTTTGCACATAATAAAAAGAACTTTTAAAGCTCTTGGGCTGGGTGTGGTGGCTCAACCCTGTAACCTCAGCATTTTAAGAGGTTGAGGCAGGAGATTGCCTGAAGTCAAGAGGTCCCAAACAGTCTGGGTAACAAAGCAGACTCTGTCTCTATGAAAAATAAAAAGAATTAGCTGGGCATGGTGGCACATGCCGACGGTCCCAGCTACTTGGGAGGCCGAGGCTGTAGGGCTGCTTGAGCCCAGGAGTTAGAGTCTGCACTGAGGCAAGATAGTGCCACCGCACTCCTGCCTGGGAGACAGAGCAAGACCCTGGCTTAAGAAAAAAAAATTAAAGACTCAAGTTATGAAATTCAGGGCCAAGTAGTCAGTGCCTCTGACTCACAGTAAGCACACAGGGCTGACTACTATGCACAATCTTATGGATAATTTCAAATAGTCTTGCCAAAGTCCTAAAAATCAGAACAAGTTTTTAACTCACAAAAATAAAGTCCTAGAATTATTGTAATATGATATCACAATTTGGAATTAAACCTTCTAAACTAATGGCATGTTAAGGAAAGTATTTTTCTTAACTAGGATGCCTCTCATATATTTTAAAATATTGTTTTCCCAGTAATGAACCATGAATATCTGTTTTAATGTTTATGCATAGTTAATTCATATAGTACAGTCTCAATCTATTGTATTATTAAAATGTTTACTTTTTTCATAAAAATAAATGTAGTGTACATTGAAGTAGTTTTGGAAAACAGCAACAAAACTCCTGTATTACAATAACTGCACTGCTACCATTGGCATTCTAGTCTTTTCTTACACAGTTGTATTTGTATATGGTTTACATTAGTTTACATATATTTAGGTTAACAGGTATTTTTGATGTGGATTTGTGTGTCAATAGTGTATCTTACACAATCAGCTATATAAAATGGTAAAATAAATCATTATTATGAAAACAGTTAGTGTTAAAAGAAAACAAAGTTTTATACTGATTTTACATTTAAGCTCATTTTTATTATGCACTATTGTATGCCCATATAGGGGATTCAAGAAACTATTGTTCACAGGCCAAATTGACTGTTCGGCTTTGTAGATAAAGTTGTAGTGGAACACGGCCATGTTCATTTGTTTACATACTATCTATGGGTGATTTTGCTTTAAAACAGCAGAGTATAGTACTTGCAACAGAGACAGTATGGCCCATGAAGATGGAAATTTATTTATTATTTACACCTTTACAGAAAAAAAGTTTGTCAATCTTTGTCTCATGGGTTATTAAAGAAATATAAAATTTTGCTCACTGCATTTAAAAAGTTAGAATCTAATTGATCAGAAAAATATACACGTCAGATAAATAGCCACCTATTTGCTGCAGCTTGTCTAATAAACTCCCTAAGCCATAATCTTCCCACTTGGGAAATAATGCAATTTGGATTCATCTTTGAGTATCTTTGGTGATTTAGGCAAACTGATTCTTCTGGATAGACCAAGGTCAATGAAGTACCTAACATTTCAAGGTTTGAATTGAAAACAAATGAACAAGCAATGTTACTCCATCTATTTAGACTTTTGAAAGTTCATATATTTAATATAATATTGATTCATACTTTGCTATTTGATTTATAGGCAAAGAATAAACCTATTTGGAAATCACTTTTTAAGTAACAAAAAAAAAGGGCATGCATCTGGTTGAGAATATAAACATGGCTGTAGAAGATAAACATTTTCACGCCCATGTATATTTTGTGATTTGATAAATGGGGTTTGTAAAGAAAAATTAAGCCATAGGAAAAAAATAGTTGATGATGATGGATTCTCTAAAGTAGGGATTTTAAAGACCAATGTATTTAATTAAGTGACTGGATGACTCTCTTGAGGTACGTAAATAATATTCCAGATAAAGAACTATACTTTGGAAAAAATAAATATGATAGTGGAAAAATATAAGAGGGCTAGAATGTTGGACAAGCTATTTGTGTCTCTCTATTCTACCTCAATGACAATATTTCAGAGTATATACAGAATGAGTATAAATAATTTTTTTTAGGGTGAGACATTTTTCATAGCATGGACTCATCCCTATTTTATGCAAGAGTCTCTGGGTCATTTCAACATAATAATGGGTATTTCATAAATGGAAATAGAAACACTGAAAAGTAATTTGTCTTTCCATGTTGAAGGACAGATTTCAGACACTTTCAACTAGCCCTGGCAAAACATGGGTAATCTTTTTATTTTATTCCAAAAGCAAGTTCCAGACTTTGTCCTTCTGGATTCCCAATGTTTTGGGCTCATTTCAGATCTAAATATGTTACACATTGAATGACAGTATGATTGAATTATAAGCAACAGAGATTATACATTCTAACTCATCACATTTTAGATGAGAGAATGAGATTCAGCTAGTATGATGCCATAACTTGATTAGGAAGTTAGTTATTTCCAAGCTGAAGTAAGCCTTCATTTTCCCTAACACATATCATATATGTCCTAAAGTATATAAACTGTTTGATTATCACTGCAGTACAAAAAGTTACATAATAAAAGTAAAAAGTTAGAAATACTCATTAAGTTAAATCTGGTATGTCTTATTTCCTTCTGGATAAATTCAGTTAGAGTCATCTGTTTCATTATAGGAGGAATATTCCCCAACATTAATGCCAGTTATGTATGTAAATCCTCTTTTCAATGATGGGAGAATAACCCCAAAGTGTTTGACTTAATTAATCTTTTCCTAAGGCCCTTCACTACAGAACAAAAAATCTAAATAATGAGTCAGGACAGAGTATTAAGTATCTTTCTGCACTTAGAGAAATGATTAATTATAATGGCTAAACCCCTGAACACTAAGTTGAATACTAATCTGACGACAGAGTTTGGAAATCAGCCAGTACTGCACATACATCTGGGTGCTTTCTATTCTTTTGAAAGAATCGTAAAAGGGAAGAAAGAAAAACATATTAACAGTTTATGCTCATTCCACTTAACACAGTCCCTTCAAATTTGTTTGTAAATTAATTGAAAAAGTAAGTTTCTCCCACCTCCTTACAATAAGCATATGCTGCGTATGTATCTCTTATTGATTTGATACTTATATGTATGTTTTGAGGTGTGTGACACTGTGGATTTTGTTGTAACATAAGTGAAGAAAGGAAATAATAAGGAGGAAATGACCCGGAAATTTACACACGTATCTTTCTATTGTGGTTGTCTGTTGTCTGTTTTCTGCAGGCATCTTGGAGAAAAAAGTAGAGTCCCATATAGTTGCAAAAGCACCTTTGAGGTAGTTTTGATTTACAGAACAAATAGCCAGTAAATTGCTCTGTATCACACGGGTTCACAGAGCTGGTACAAACAAACCCAAAGGGCAAATGGATAAAAGGTCAAAAGATAAGTGTTATTAAAAACTTTTGCCAATGGACAATGGAAGTGTGGAAACAGCTTTTGCAGAAACAGTTGGGGAAACAGCAAGCTTCTTAAAATGTATTCTTATTCTTCCAATGGATTAACCATACACCAATGATAATGGAGGTAAGGGTGCAGTTTCTAGATGCTTATTTCTAAATCCCTCTCTAGTTTTGGCATTTGCAAATAGGGAAGAATACCAGGTCTAGCATCAACCTCCCTGAACACTAATACATTTCTTTTTTTCTACAATATGGATCAATGTGGGCATGACACCATTCTTCAAATCTCTCACCTTGCTTCAATCAGTTAGAATAAAGCACCATACTATTGCTGTGTGATAGGATTTTTTCCCCCTGTTAACGCATTGTTATGGTTCATTTTTCTCTCCTTATATGTCAACTTTAAGTAGATACCCATCTGATCTTACAAAGTTGATATTGATTATTATGAAAAAAATTGAATTTTAAAAATTTGTGTGAGTTCCAGTGAAGTGTTTTCTGAATGCAATCTGTCTGCCCACATGGTCATATTACAACTCTATGTAGCTAAAAGCATGTAAATAGGAGAACATTGGGTTTCCTGCTTCTATGTTGTGTCTCATAGTGCGCGAGGTTACAGTCTCAAGAAGTGCTGAGCTGTAGAGAAACATTTAGTGGAATTTTCTCAATGAAGTAATAATAGTGTACATTACTTGTCATAAACAAAATAATTGATTGTCTTCCAGGTGACCGTGATGGCTGCTGTGGAGTCCAGTCACACTGACCATTATACTTGCCACTGAAAACTCTTTACCAGAAGCCTCTGTCCCCGTATCTTTATTTTCTCTGCACTGCATTGCTGTCTGAATTCAGTAATTCAATAATGAGGTCAACTTATTTTCTGTGCTCTTTTTTCTTACTTTCTGTCATATTGCTATTTTACTTCTTTTACTAAGTAATTTACTTAGGAATTTACTTCTTAAAGCCTTGGTCTAGTTGCAGAAATGTCATAGGTATTCTGTGAGAGGACAGAAAGGTATTGTGTTCACATGAAGAAATTACAATTTTATAGAATAATGCTTTTGTAGGGTCTTTTATGAAATATATTTCAAATTTAATAATGTACTTTTCTTTTTATTTCTCTTTGCAGAGTCAAAGAAAGCCTAGAAATTCTAAATCATAATTAGGACATACTAGGGGAAAAAAAAGTTTTTCATGCTCAGGAAGAAGTCAAAAAACTTCCCTCTTTCTAGCTGAGGAACAAGAGAAGATTTTAATACTGGTGGAAGTAGGACAAATCAGAAGCCAGCACACTAAGAGTTGGACCATGACCACAACCCAAGAACTTAGGGTATTTGTCTTCTGCAGAGAAAGTTGGTCCCAGACTGCAAACATTCAAGAGAAATTCTATAATCATATGGTCCACAAGAACAAGGTAGGAGAAATACCACAGCACTTGGAGGGGCAAGTCAAAATACAGACTTGCCTGAAGTGGCATTCCTTTATCCACAGGTGCTGTGCAGATTTAGAATTTTCAGAAGTTTCTGTTTCCAGTGAGAGATCCCAACAGGTTGGGAAGAGGGTTTGGGTCTGCTCAGAGTCTCAGTTCTCTAGTAAAAGAACAAGGTTAGAGCAAACAACAAACAATGAAAACAAACAAAGTGTATGCATAATTCTACATTAGAGATTAGGGTTGAATGACCAAGGCAATGGATTTGCACAGTAAATAGCACAGTGTCAACATAAAGAAGCAATGGGACCAGCAGCACCTGTACAGATAGGAATGCAGCAGGAATTAGACTCAACCCGATATTTAATGTCTGAGATAAATACAATCTTAAGAATAGGACAACATTTCTTAAGATGTTAACAACCCCTTTCCCACTTCTTATAGCAACAGAAGAACGCCATCTTAGAAGGTAGATGAAAGAGAACTCCTAACAGCCTGACCATTGAGATCAACTTCTGTCCAAGATGGAGTGATGGAGAATATGTCTGTAATCCTGCTGCAACAAACAAACAATCAAACACACACAAAAAGACGGGCAGATCACGAGGTCAGGAGATCAAGACCATCCTGGCTAACACGGTGAAACCCCGTCTCTACTAAAAATACAAAAAACTAGCCGGGCGAGGTGGCGGGCGCCTGTAGTCCCAGCTACTCGGGAGGCTGAGGCAGGAGAATGGCGTAAACCCAGGAGGCGGAGCTTGCAGTGAGCTGAGATCTGGCCACTGCACTCCAGCCTGGGCGACAGAGCGAGACTCCGCCTCAAAAAAAAAAAAAAAAAAAAAAAAAAGAAACCATTATTTTCAAGGCATTAGAAATCAGAAAAAAGATAGTGATTGGTGAATGTGATCGCCAGAATTCTAAAGATAACCCACCAAGATCACTGTCCTCTAGTTATTCATTCAAAAACCAATCCAAACATGTTGTTGTAGAAACATTCCAGATGAAGTGATTGATCAGCTGAGTTTATGATAGGGAGATCATCCTGGTTTATTCAGAGAGAGACAGTGCAACTCCAGCAGAAAGCATAAGGGTCAGTATAAGCAATGTGGTAGCAGAGGAGGAAGGAGAGGTGAGGTAGCAGGGGATTAGAAAGCAGGTAAAACCTGAGCCACTATGATTATGATTGACTCTGAATAGGGTTCAGAGCCAGGAGAAGCCTCTAGACGTTGAGAATAACTCTTCTTCTGTAGCCACATGGAAGTAAACCAAGCAAGAAACTGAATGAGCCTAAGAACAGATGGTCCCCTAGATCCTCCAGAAAGGAGCCATGCTCTGCCCACACCACAGTTTCAGCCTAAGGAGACTGTACGCAGAAAACAGAATGAGTCCTGCTATCCCTGGGCATCTGACCTATAGAACTGTGAGGTGATAAGTGGGTGTTGTTCTATGCCTCTAGGTTTGTGTTAGTGTGTTATGGCAGCAATAGAACTCTAACACACGGCGGGACAGGAAACAGACAAGGTTGGGTCCTACAGTTATCCCAATGTACTCTCTTGAAAGAGTGACCAGGCCATGACCAAGGAGGAAGAACCCAGGCAGAGCACACTGCACCTTCTTATTTGAGGAGAAAGAACTGAGAGTCACAGAGACCAAGGCGGAGACTTCACAGGACAGAGGAGAGAGATGCACAGAGAAAGCTCTATTGATCTGCAAAAGGCTTCCTTTTGAGCATTCAGCAGAGTACTGAGCAGACCTCGCTTGTAGAGAAACTTCCCAAGACTGTGAAAAGGATCACTCAAAATGGTGAGAGGAAACAGTACCAGCTACTCACATAGTACTGACAACAGTGTCTTTTTCTCCCCGGGATACCAGATAAACACAAAGTTCACGGGGCTACATAGAGTACACAGAGGAGTTCTGCCTCAGTAGTGGGAAATCATTAGCCCTAGACTAGAAATGACTCTGGTCCTACTAACAAATATTACAGGCAAACCCAAAAATATCAAATTCTTTCTGTGACTAAACTGCAATCCAGAAAGACGGTCAATGATATTTAGGAAAAAAATTTAAAATCCAGGCCCTAACATGTTAAAATTCACAAAATCTCACTCCAAACAAGCATTAACATGTATGTAAAGCAGCAAGGAAAAAACGACTTCACATGGGAATATCCAATCAATCAAATCTGGCACGGGTTAGGAAAAAATATTTGCAGTCCATATATGAGAAACTCAGACCGCCCAATGACAAGAAAATAAATAACGATTAAAAAGTAAGCAGAAGTCTTACATAGACATTTCTCAAATACATACAGATGGTCAAAAGATAACCTAAAAATGTTCAACCTCTCCAGTCATAAAAGAAACGCAAACTAAAACCACACTGAGATACCACCTCACACCTGTTAGACAGTTATTATTACAAGGATAATATTGTTGGTGAGAATGTGAAGAAAAGGGAACTGTTATATCCTGTTGGTGGTACTGTAAATCTGTAGAGTCATTTCAGGAAACAGTAGAGAGGTTTCTTTAAAAACTACAAATAAAACTACCAGAAGATCCAGCAATCCCACTTCTGGTTATATATCCAAAGGAATTGAAATCACTATGTCAAAAGAAAACCTGCACTACCATGGTTATTGCAGCATTATCCACCACAGCCAAGAGATGGAAACAGCCTCAGTGTCCATCAGTGGATTAATGCAGTGGTCCCCAGCCTTTCTGGCACCAGAGACTTGTTTCATGGAAGTCAATATTTCTATGGATGGGGTTGGGTGGGGGGATGGTTTCAGGATGCAACTGTTCTACCTCAGATCATCAGGCATTAGATTCTCATAAAGTGTGTGCAACCTAGATTCCTTTCACGGACAGTTCACAATAGGGTCTGCACTCCTATGAGAATCCAATACTGCCACTGATCTGACAGGTGGCAAAGCTGAGGCAGTCATGATCGCTGGGCTGCCACTCACCTCCTGCCTAGTTCCTAACAGGTCACAGACCAGAAGTGGTCCAGGGCTTGGGGACCCCTGGATTAATGGATTAAAACAATGTATATATGCACAATGAAAAATTATTCAGCCTTAAAAAACAAACACGAAATTCTGTAATTTGCAACAACATACGTGAACCGAGATGACATTGTGTTATTCAAACAAACCAGGCGCAGAGAGACAAATACTCTATGATCTTACCGACATGTGGAACCTACAAAATTCAGACTCGTGGAAGTAGAAAGTAGAATGATGGTTCCCAGGGTCTGGGGGCTCATGGTGAACTGGGAAAGGGAGATGTTGGTCAATGTGTTTGAAGTTTCACTTAGACAGGAGCAATAAGTTCAGGTACTCTGTTATGCAACATGGTGACTCCAGTTAATAATTATGTATGGCATATTTCAAAATAGTTAAATGAGAAAATTTTAAATGTTCTCACCACAAATAAATATTTCAGGTGACAGATACGCTAATTAGCTTGATTTGACCATACCCAATGTATACAAGTATTAAAACATCACACTGTACCCCATAGATATACACAATCATCAGTCAATTAAAAATAAAATGAAACAAAAAATCTAACCCAGAACTTGCTAGAGTCACCAGACAAGTACATTAAGACAGTTATTATAATTGCATCTTACATGCTCTAAAAATGAAGTGGAAGAATGGAAGATATTTTACAAAAACACAAATTGGACTTTCAGAGATAGAAACTACATGTCTAGGATAAACAATATACTGAATGAGAATAATGGTACATTAGATATTGCAGAAAATGGCTAGTGAATTTAAAGACACAACAGTACTAAGTATTGTAAATAATAATATGTAAAATGAATAACAGAAAGAAGAAATTACATATGAACGTACCATCAGTGAGTTATGGGACCAACTTTTAGAAGCCTAATAGATACATATATTTGGATTCCCTAAAAAGGAAGAGAGGTGAGAAAACGTATTTGAACAAACAATGGCTTAATTTTACAATTTTGATGAAAATTATCAAAGCCCACAAATCTAAGCACAGCGAACCCTCTATAAACATAAGGACCACTACACCAAGGTTAATCATAACTGAATTGCTTAACACCAAAGATGAAGAGAAAATCTTAAAAGGAGCCAGAGAAAAAAAGGAATAAAATAAATTAACAACAGGTTTTTGTTGTTGCTTTTGTTTTTTAGATTTTGCCAGAAAGTAAATAATACAGTTCAAAAATCTCTTTAAATTCTACACTCACTGAACTCAACACTCGAGAATTCTATACTCAATGAAAAACTTTTCAATAGCTGAAGGCAAATAAAGATTTTCCAGACATATAGATTCTCAGAGAATTTTTCATTAGCACCTCTGCACTATAAAAAAAAAAGTCAAAACAAATTCTTCAGGAAGAAAGACAATGATACCAGTTGGAAATCTGGACCTAGAAAAAGGAAAGTAGAATAATGACAATGGTACTTAAGTGTACAAAGAGATAATTTTTTAATATTTAAATATTTGAAAGATAATTGACTGAGCAAATGTTAACAACCATATAGCAAAACATACCTAACAGAAATAAGTTATATCAGAAAAATAGCACAAATCTGTGGAAAGGAGGTAATACTATTTTAAGCTCCTAGTACTATGCATGAAACTATCATTTAAAATAGATTGTGATGACTTAAATGAATACACCCTAAAACTTAAAACAACCATTAAAATAATAGTTATAGTTAAAAAAATAAATTTTTTTAAAAACTGAATTTATTAATGAGAAAAAAGGAATCAAAGAACAAATAGGACTGATAATATATATTGATACGGTAGATTAAAACCTAACCAAATGGCCGGGCGCGGTGGCTCAAGCCTGTAATCCCAGCACTTTGGGAGGCCGAGACGGGCGGATCACGAGGTCAGGAGATCGAGACCATCCTGGCTAACACGGTGAAACCCCGTCTCTACTAAAAAATACAAAAAACTAGCCGGGCGAGGTGGCGGGCGCCTGTGGTCCCAGCTACTCGGGAGGCTGAGGCAGGAGAATGGCGTAAACCCGGGAGGCGGAGCTTGCAGTGAGCCGAGATCTGGCCACTGCACTCCAGCCTGGGCGGCAGAGCGAGACTCCGTCTCAAAAAAAAAAAAAAAAAAAAAAACCTAACCAAATCACTAGTCAAATTGAATAGATCTGATCTAAGCATCCCATGATTTGTCAATTATAGAAAAAAGCAAGACTTAACGATATGCCACATACAAGTAATGCAGTTCTTTAAATACCAAGACAAAAGTAGGTTAAAGTAAAAAGATAGGACAAGACTGGATAAGCCTGTATCCAGTCTGGAGACAGGAATCACATAGAACAGGGCATTTTAATATAAAGAATTATTAAGCAATGATAGAGCAATAAGGAAAAACATGAGTCCAGTAGGACTGAGAGAGAGCTTCCAAGGAAGGATGCGGATGGCAGGAGGGGATCAACCCTTGTTGAAGAAAGTACAGTTGCAGCCAATAGTCTCAAACCCCTTCATGTTTTCCAGTAGATGAGGCGGTCAAGATCAAAATCAGATGTTATGGATTATTTGTTTTTTTCAAATCAGAGTTTCAGTTATAATTTTTTAATTGCATTATCATAACCACATTTAGTTATCAACAACGGTTTTTATAATATTCATTGACCTTTAGATAAATTCTTATGCACTTTCCCAGAGTGAGCTCAGTAAGCATTTTTATCCTGCCCTCTGCCTGAGGGACTACTATACATATTATGCGAACATCTCTACTAAAAGGAATCACAGTGCCTTGAGATTAAATAGACTCCATTTATGTCTCTGAAATTTTGATAAAGCAAATAGATATACTTTCTAGAAACTATGTGATTCGTATGTCCTTGTCCTGAGTATTTCTTTGGGAACACAGCTGGTGACAAGCATTGAACTGGGAAGGTTAACCTCTCATACAGTTTATCTTGATACATTTTGGAAAACAGGACATGTTGACAAAGCCATAAACAAACTAAAAAAAAAAAAAAGAAACCATTAGTGCAAAAAACTAATCCTGCCAACTGGTTAATTGGATAAGACATTTAGCAAGACCACAATTTGTGCTAAGAAGCTGATTTGAAAATGCCAGTTAAATAAGGCGTCAGTGAAGTACAAATACCAAGATTATGATAGGCAAATACAATATGAAAATCAGGAGAAGTTCATGTATTATGAATATTAAACTGGCTTATCAAAGATAATCTCATGCCTAACCAGATGTTTTTATAAAAATAAGACAAAAAAATCAGTTAACAACAATCTTCCTAAAAAGCATGGGCCAACGTATTTCCTTAGGCTGCTAATTTCTGATATTCCTCATTTAATCTCCAACTCCTGCCTGCAGTGTAGCCCCTATGAGCTTCCCATCAATGCCGTGGCCTTTGTCACTGACGCCTAGAGAGGAGACTCATACCATGCACAGGGCTTATTAAATAGTAGCATTCATCCAGTGGTTTCATTTGATGAAGGAATTACAGGTTGAGCTTCCCTAATCCAAAAATCGGAAATCTGAAATGCTTCACGATCAGAAATTTTTGACCACCTACATGACATCACAACTTGAAGTTTCCACACCTTATGTGACTAATTGCATTTAAAAAACACAATCAAAAACTTTATTTCATGCACAAATTAAAACATTGTATAAAATAATTACCTTGAGTGTATGTGTGTACAGTGTACATGAAACAGAAATGTATTCTGTGTTTAAACTTGGGTCCCATCCCAAAGATATCCTATTATGGTTATTCAAATATCATAAAAATCAGAAAAAGTCCAAAATCCAAATCACTTCTGGTTTCAAGCATGTTGGATAAATGACACTCAAGCTGTAATCATAATGATAACAATAATAAACATTTATTAGGCACTTACAATGTCCTGAGGAATGTTTCCGCTGTTGTACACGGTGTCTTGGATCAGACGCTAAGGAGCAGGGCTTTTACGATGCACCTTGTAAAACGAAGGCCCTCAGGAAAGACTCACGAATGAGGGAGAAAAGCAAGCTAAAGAAAGGACTCCTGGCCTCGTGATCTGCCCGCCTCAGCATTCCAACGTGCTGGGATTACAGGAGTGAGCCACCACACCTGGCCACAGTTCTGCTTTTAGCCAGACCCCATCAGGAGCTTCTCATAGCTGTTTTTGCCTTGATACAAAGGATATGGTTTTGTATGACCCAGAGGGAGCTTCTAGACCTTTCCTTATGAGGAAGATTCAACCACCCCAAGAGCAAACCTCAGGAGGGAGCACGTGTAAAGGATTCTTCATGCACCAGAAGCACAGAGATGGCATAATCAAGCAAACCAGCCGAGGACCCTGGGCGGCCGGACCCGAATGAACAATAGCTCTCACAGGTGTTTTAACTTATTGAATCCCCCAAATGACACTGTTAATAGATAGTATTTTCATCTGTTTTTCAGAGAAAACTGGGACTCATAGAGGTTAATCTGCCAATATCACTTGGCAATTAAGCAGCAGCACCCACACTTGGGGGAAGAAAGTGGGAGAAGGAGGAGCAAAGGAGAGAAGGGGAGCGAAAGGAGAAAATAGGTGAATCTTGCAAAACGTGCCTATGATCTCCTTCCTCTTTTCAGTTGCTGTTGAAATTCAAATAAATTACTGTCAGTGATATTTGTGGTTTGCTCAATTTATGTAGAGACTTGGGTAAGGAAACAGTACTATTAACACCAGTCAGAATCTAGTATTTTAAAAAACATTTTAAAAGTCCATTTTTTAAATTTGAAAATTGCAGTGGAAATCATTGTCTCTAACTATACAAACAGGAAACCCTTTATTCCCTTTTCCAAAGTGTTTACCTGGATATTTCTCTTCTGTTTCTTATATTTCTTAATACAGAGATTGTATTCCTACAAAGACAAACCCTAGTTCTTACGAGATGATTGAGGTAACAGATGTGTAAGCAAGATTAAGGCAAGTCATGTAAACTTTCTGTGACTCAATTCCTGGTAACATGAACATACTAAAATATATCACATATTTTAGATTTTTAAATACAGCATATTTCAAAAGACACTTAAAAAAGGTAGAACTATTAATACATGCTTATTATGAATATATTTCAATATGACTTCTTATTTTAACCAGCCACAGGAAGTCTGTATACACAGTGGCAAACTCCTTTGATTTTATTTATTTTATATTTCTGTTCATTAAGTATGTTTCTAATGCTTCTTCCCACAGCTTCAGTTACTCAGTGAGTTTTCTTCATTTGGAAGCATAAAAGGGCTAATAACTTACATGTTTCTGGTAAGATCAACTTATTTTGCCTCCCTCTTTTTTTTTATTTACGTAATTACAATAACTCGATCCATGTAAATTGTGTGGTACTAAACGGCTTGTGATAACATTATTGATTACATCTAAAATCTTATGTTTCTTTAAGTAGGATTCCTTGTCCACACCTTCTTGTTTCACTTGTCTCTGATAATGCACCTAAAAGAGCTTTCTTTTATGTTGTCCTGTATTGCTAGGGTTCTAAATCATATACTTTATATTTTTAAATTCTCCTGGAAATTGACTGTATGTATAGCTGGATGTCCGGTAATGACACTAGATGTATCTGGATATTTTTGCCTTTTACATCACATGGCATTATTAATTTTCATGGCCACTCTGTTTAGAAAATAAAACCTAAAATACCATAACTATGACACAATTGTATTTTTTACATTATAATTTGCAAAAAGTTAATATGATTTCAATAAAATTGTGAAAATATTGTGGCATTGAGGTGCTAATGTCGATTGCATCTAGGCAGCATTCTGGGAACTATTTTATGTCCTTTATTTGCAGTACTTTTCTCTCAGAGGCCCACAAGGAAGTTTGCTATTTCTGCCAGCTGCAACTTATATGGGCTTCTCAAAGAATCCAGCAAGGCTCTGACAAAGGCAGACAGAAAGGAGGCAAAGGAGAGGAGAAGCAATTTTCTACATCAAAGGTATGACAAAACACTTGACAAAATTGTATAAAAATGTGTATGACACACATTATCCATGCATCCTGGAAACATCCTTTTCATTCCAAAACTACAGTGAGTCTTGCCAGGCACTTTGAAATTGTACTTGCAAATATAATTCTTAGTTCTTGCAATATGATCTAGGCGAGTGATGCATAAACAAGCATCTCTCTTATCACCTAACTCCCGGGAAGACAAATGGAATTCAGGTAGCATATTCTGAGCAATTATACAGAGACTACTCCCGGTGGTACCTCTTTCCATCCCACACATACCTCTCTGCTTATATAAAACAATCACTATCTGATGAATGATTTTCACAAAGAAGCCAAGAAACAGCATTATGATGGCATAAAGAAGCAAAACTTGATCTAATGCAGACCTATAAACAGAGATGTCTTCTAAATCTAGCAAGGTAATGGGTTATGATAATGAGAGTTGAAAAGAAAATGCACATATAAATATTGTAAATATCAATCCCATGTTGGGAAAAAGGAGGAAATGCCATGATTCGTTTAATATGATCAATTTTTTTTCTAATGAAATCAGTGATAGCCATAATCACTTGGCAGGCAGTAGCTAAGAGTAAAAACACGTATCTTGAGCAGCTTAAGGACTTTTTTTCTGTATTGTGTCAAGCACAGTACTCCACATAGTGTGGAGACAATATATACTAATAGCATAAAATGTCAAAATTAAATTAAACCAAATAATCTTTGGCATCAGTTGAAGACACAGACTGTACCAGTGACCAGTACAGAAAGTTTTTGATATTCGTTATAATGTTAGACATTCATATGCCTTTCTTAAGCCTATCTGCTCTGAATATTAAGAATAATATGATCTTATGCTTTTTAAGTAATAGATGGCCCATGAAAAAATTAAAAAAGGTAAAGATATTCAATGATTGAATTATCACATTCTAAATTATCACATTCTAAAGTCATGTTTCTAAGAAAAATAATATACACAAATACACTCTAGAAATTCTTAAATATAAATTTTCTTATATATAGTACTAAAATTTAGGCACCTATCTATGAAATACAAACAAATTAAATGCCATCTATGTTATGCAAAAAATGTATTTGTTTATGCTAATGCACATTCAAGTCAAATTCACTACACATTTATCTGGAAGTAGAAATTCCTCTTTCACTGAAGAACATATACAGAAAACAAAATTATTATTTCCTTAAGTAAATATCTGTGAGACATTTTTGATAGACCAATCTATTTACACATTTAAGTGAATTCCCTTGAGATTTTCATTTTTAAAATTCTTTCATAAAATTAAGTAATTAACTGAGACTCAATATTGTTAATGAACAATTCTCATTTTCATTGTTTATTGATATGATATTCATTCCACACCTGAGTAAATACTCATCTTTCAGAAAGTCACTGGGTAGATTATCCTGTTCCATTTATCACTGAAGGCACAGACGTGTTTGTATTCTGAAGTTCAGTCTCTCCTTGAAGTAACTGAGGCTTTAAGCTTCCAAAAGGTTAACTAATTATGAATGACCAAATAGTTTCATTTTAGAGGGTCATTGTTCTTAAATGTCACAGTCATTAGAAGCGATTACAGCTTAACTACCTACCTTGGACTTGTTTTTAAATCAAGAAGAATTAGAAAGCAAAATAAAAATTCTCTCTTTATCAGGGGTTGGATTACACTAGGGTCAACATCTTCAAGGTGAGGATGTCAGCGCCTGTGCACAATTTTGTACTTGGTTTTGAACAGGCCCTCAATTGCTTAGAAGAAAAACATATATCCTCAATACTTTTTTTCAGGGAAAACAGTTCCGTAAAGGCAACTACTAAAAAAGCAAATCAAAACTCCTTATGGAGTTTTTGTTGTTGGTTTACTGTTCAAGATGATATTTGCAGACCTCAAGTCATAGAAATAAAATGACAGGTAATTAAGAAATAGTTCCAGATGTCTGTATGTAAAGGGAAGACAAAATGTTTAAAGGAATTGGTTTTCTCTTTTACCTCTCCATTCAGAGCAAGACCAGCAAAAGGACAATAATACAAAAGTTCTGCTTTTCCCAACTCAGATGGTATAGTGGGGTGAAGGATGTGGCTTTCTTAAACAGAACAAAGTTCCTTATTACTACCTTTGATTTATGCATAGTATAGTGAGCTCCCCCTGACTTTATTCCTTATAAATGTTTGTTGAATAAATGATAGATGAATTGTGATTTAGAATGACATAAACAATATTATTAAACACTACTACTTTTCCTTTGTAAAACAGATGAAATTAAAAAGTGTTTTCATATAAGATGTGTGTGTATGTATAGCTAGAGTATACGTATACAATAATGGTATCTTGTTACATGTTCACGGATGAACTATAAAAGAAAAATTGCTCCGAACCAGCTACAGAGGCAAGGGAAATGTATTCAAGACTAGTGTAATAGGAGAAAGATTGAACTCAACTACATGGAAGCAAAAGATGGTAGGGTTTTTAAGCACTAGGGTGAACTGCTGGGAAAAATGCTGGAAGATATTAGGGAGAAAATTGGTCAATGCAATTAGCCATCCGTGTTTGCTAATTGTCTCTTCTTGAAGTTAGGCTCCTCTCCACTCCTAGATACTGGGTGATAGGGATCCTTGTCTTTTTTGATGATTACATTTCACAGGATGGCTCCCAGGTCCTTGCAAAAGACATCCTTCAGTTGTAGAAGATTTACATCCCAAAGGAGCAAAGAAAAAATTTACAACTGCAAGTTTATTTATTAAGTAAATGCTCTAAAATAAAGGAGGTCAAGGTCCAATAGTCAGAAAGAAACCTGTCTAAAGATTAGTTAACGTGATGGGAACATGAAGGCTGTCTTGGTCAATACTTGCTCATATTTATGTATTTTGCTAAACTTACATATGCATACATTATCTTTATTTTATAGATGTGAAAAATAATATATCAATTGGCCTATATAAATTAGAATTGGATGTGTGCTGATGCCCAAAGAGCTTGAAATATACAAATACTGTATTTAAAAAAATGAAATTATTAGAATATACATTTGTATATAATAATTACTAAATCCATGCCCTAGACACCTAATTACAATCACAGCATATTTATATACCAGGTAGAAGAAATATCAGGTGAAAGGAAACTATGTGCTATGTGCTTATTTCCAAGAAAAAGTTCATTTTACATTTACTGATTGAATAATTCATTCTCTAGCTATTGAACATGCCATTTAAAATAACAAATTAAGCTTTTAAACAACACATGAAGAGATGATTTGCAAGAGTAGCCTGAATATCAAAATAGTAAGTGATTGCTGGATTTGTCAATGGCAATTTTAGGTTGAAGAAAACTTTTGTGTCTGATAAGAGGAGGAGATGCTGAGCTGGGAAACACTGCTTTATCTTTGCCCTGGCTCAGACCTTCACCTCTTTTCCCTGGACCACAGAGCCTGCTCCTTTTCTGGTCCCCTTTCTTTCAAACTTAAGGAATCATTTCATGTGTGCTCCATAAAGAGTCCAGATTTGTCTTTCTAAAATGCTTAAATACAAATCTACCTCATTCCCCCTCTTAAATGCCCTGTAAGGCCTTCCCAAGTCTGTCTTATTGCTCAATTCCTAATGTCTGTAGTGGGCCCAGGGAATACCTCTCTTTTAAGCCACCCTGTCCTATCACTGCTCCATTACTTCTCTGTCTAAACCAACTCACCAAAATCTATGGACAGGGGGGTGTTTGAGTATAAGGTCCCAAAATTTCCATTTTCAGCAAGTGTCTCATTCTTAAGTATAGTAGAATCCAACACATCTCAGCATGTCTGCATCAGACCTGGAAGTCTGAATAGTTAACAGAACCAATGACTGTTTGAGGAAGCTGTAAAAGACTTCCTTAAGATTTAGCTTAAGAGTTGAGTTTTATCACATTAAAAACAGAGAGAGACTCTGTAAAAGAAAAGGATATTTATTCAAAAATGGGCATTTTAATGGCAATATCCATAGCATAGTAAACTACATGCATACTCAGGTAGGTAAAGATTTTTAAACAAAAAAACGAAGAAGATTATAAGATTGTTTTGTGATAATTATTGTTAGCTATAAGGATCCATATCAAGGGTGGTGCCGGTCCGAGGTTAGACAGGAAGTTGCTGTGCAGATGTCCTCACAGAAGTTTTTTTGTGTGTAGTAAGGTTGTAGTGGGCCTTTCTTTCACAAGGTTGTGTTTTTTGCGGAGTCTTTTGTGATAGTTGTTGCTATCAGGTATTTGTGCATAAGAAACCTCTGTTCATGGCCATCCTTGACTCCACTTGGCACAGTCTTTAACACAAGAGGCCCCATTTTGATTCTGACAACTTTCACAAGTTCTATGTGTGGGTGGGTGACAGGACAGAAATGAAATTTATATTTCTGTGAATTGACTTTATTTACCTTGGCTTTACTATGAAGATATCTTACATGTTTAAAACATTTTTAAAAAAGAACAATTATTAAAATTTAAGAAAGTCAGTTTCTGAGATGCCCTCACTTCCACAGGCCCTTGCTTTTAACATACTCTTCCTTTCGTCTCTGCTTATGCTGTCTCTGGAATTCATTGTTGTGCTCATTGCATTGGAGTGTGATTATTTTATTAAGCCTAATTGATTATGAGCCCCATTAAGAATCAGAGCATAACATGTTCCTCCTTCTATCTCCAGCAGTTAGCACTGGGTTTGACACATTGTGATTCTTTAATAAAGGCAAAAATATTGATGTAGTATATATACGTATGCTGTCTTAGGACTGCTAAGCAAAGTAGGAATACCCTAAAGATTGATCCTTTGAGGTTATGATAGCTTACACAAGTAACATGAAGGCAGGAGTTTTGTATATATGTTGTTCACTGTAATATACCCAACATCTAAGACAGTGACTATGTACATGGCAGGTTCACAGTACATTTTGTTGACTGTTTAATGAATGGATGGATAACTAACATAGCCATGTTTGGGATTCCCATATATAATGGTACATTGGACTCATTCATTATGTGGATTCTAATAGTTATATTTCTTGTTTTACCTATTTATTTACTAAGGCACCAATTTCCCCTGGAAAAATTCTAAGATCTATCAAAGAAAACAAAAGATCTTTAGAAAAGGAACGTGCTGTCAAATAACAAAGGCTGACGTCATACACAGTAGACACATACATCTGAATTATGTGGTTAGAAGGACTGCTATCAAGAATTGTGGACTTACTGACAAATCAATGACCCTACAATTATCAAATATCTTTTGTTAATTTAAGAACAAACTCTTTTCTGCCATTGTTTGAAAGGGTGCAGCTTTGATTTGAGGGACATGGTCTGCATTTATCTAGTAAAAGTGGAATATTTTTATGGCTATTCTGGTTTGACTAGATTGTGCTTAATTTACTCATTCAACAGACCTACCTAAAGGCCTTAGAAATGACTGAGTTGAGTGCTTCATTCAGGAGGGATTTATATAGTCAGGACCCAATTTAGAAATAATTTCTGCTGAATGTGTTGAGTTCCTTTATTAACAAACCGGAAGTTTTATTTAGATCTTTGTCTAGTGATTTACATTTGGATCCTTATCTTTTTATCTCCCATTCAGAGTATTCTGCCCAAGAATTTCTCAAACACTAGTCTACAGATTTTTTATGAAAAATTTTTACTTTCCTGCAGCAAAAGAAGAAAAAAAAAGCACTATTACATCTATATCCCCATATCTCTATAACTGTCTCCATATCCTGACACAGTAGAAAGTGAATAATTCTCTGCAATGGGCTTCAATTAAATAAAAAAATTGTTCTGTGAAAAATCTAATGTCTATGCCTGTTCATTGTAGGTTCATTCTGACCTCATTACCAGGAGACATTGATAATCATCAGTTATCATTCTTTGCCCCACCATAAACTTATCGTTCTCCTGACACTGTTCCATATCTTTGCCCCTAGACTACATTGTGCTTCATTTTCTTAGGGCCTTGCTAGGTGATGACCTACCTTATTGGATAAAGTCAAATGTAATTCCTTTTTTCTCTTCCTCTTCCCTAAGATAAGAGCCAGAAAACAATTTCATTCCTAAACAATGGACTTTCCTCTATAAAAGAGGAGATATGTTGAAAGATATGTTGTGGTTTAGAGCTTGGGGCTAATATTGATTAAAAAGGATCATCTATTGGCTTGGAAAATAAAAATAGAGCAGAATTACACTTCTCACCAATTTCCCTGTTTGAATAAAATTGGAATATGTGAAATGAGATTCAGGACAACTTTTACCAGTCATCAGGATGGGAGGAACCAGGTAAAGAACACTAGAGACTAAAAAATATCTGCATGTGTCCAACAGCAGGCCTGCAGGTGAGCCAAATACACAGCTAGATGTGCCCAAACACAGTAGAGCACACAGTTGAAACTAAAATGCTTATGTCCCACTCCTTGTGGATAACAGGTCCTTGTCATCATTATAATGATATTTAAGTACAGAAGCATCACAGATAAGATCAATAATATCAAAGAAGTAACTGGTTGATGATGTTACTGGTTGTCTAAGTAAGTGGTAGATCCTCCTTGTGAGAGTAACAGGAGAGTTTTGGGAGAGGTTTGCATAGGAATAAAAACTGACAACTAGGGAAGGTGGAATGGGCCTGCATTGCTGGAAGTGGCTTATGTGTACACTGAGGATGTATGCTTGGAAACGTTTCAAGTAAGTATGTGGATTGAATATGTTGATGAATATTCAGTGAGTATAAAACAGGTAGGTGTCCCGTAGCTTTCCTTCATCCTGTCTGTCCTGCCCGCTGTGACTGTGCACAGAGAGAAACCCCAGGTAGCAAGGAGCTGAGTCAGCACCACTTACATCCTATTTTTTATGTATTTTCCTTTCCTCCTGGAAGAAAGGCTCTGGGGTATTCTCATCCTTTTCTATGCATGGGAAATACCCAGAAGAGAGACAGGCTTATGGTAGGTCATTGCAATTTTATTGAATTTCAATTAAGATTTTACATAGGGGTTCCCCATAAGATTACCCTATGTGTACGCTATGCATGGACCATGGCTCTGCTTCAGGATGTGGTTCTGTTCCATGTACCTTCTTTTTCCTTGACCAAACTTGGAGGAGCAGCCTCTATCCTGGGCATTAACTCAGATGGTCTAAACCAACAAACCACATTAAAATGTTCGCATGGATCTGACATCTGTCACATTCTACTGACCAAAACAGGTTATGTGACCGTATCTGACAGTGGACAGGGAAGTACATTCTAACTACAGGGAGATAGGATGTAGCTGGGCAAGAACAAGGATAGATACTGCGATGATAGCAGAGGGTGTGTAAAGCTGTGAACAGTAACGCTACAGCTGCTACCTGGCCTCTCATTGTAAAACCAGAGTGCTCACAGACATTGCTTCTCATACATGGTTTTCCCACTTTATCTTGGGATACCCATTTTCTCCAACTCTTGACTTCTAGGAATACTATAGCGAGGGAAAGAAGAAAAGAAAGAGTAAGAAAGAGGTAGTAAGAACAATAATCAGAATTGTCAGCATATTTTAAAGGCAGAAAGGAATTTGGAATAATTTATTTCAACACTTTCATGTATAAGATGGAGAAATCAAGAAACAGGGATAAAAGGCACAGACACAAGGTTTTACAGGTGGTAATTGTTTCAAATTTTGATAGTTAAAAAATTCTGGACTCCTGTGTTCCTTTGACCAAGAAACATCCCTCTCCTTGCCAATTCCAGCCCGTAGACTATGACCAGGGATTCTTCCTTTCTGCCTTTCTAAATAATGGCGACTTTCTCATTAAATAATAATATACACTTCTTTCTATGAGATGCATTTCCTTATGCTCTTATTGGAGATAAAGTATTTGGAAAACCAACTCACCATCCACCCAAATCCCACCATTTTACCTGTACAACTGAAAGTAAGTTGAACTCTGCAGAACCTCTTAAGGGTCTCAAATCAATCTCACTAAGTTGTAATTTAATAATTTTATTTCAACCCACACAACTCTGCATATGGGTGGGGTTGGACACACTTATCATCACCATAGTAAGCTATGATATCTCTTCTCTGAATCAAATTTAGTTTGAATTTGAAAAGACTTCCCAGCACATAAAAAGAAAGACAAGGGACAATGCTTCATTTCTCTGTCTCTTAGAAACTTAAAGAAATGGATCACTGAGTATTTTACTATCAGAAGTTTATATTCTATAAGTCTCAATTGAGAAATGTGAAATATCAAGCCATTTAAAATACATTAAGAGGAGGAGCAGAGGAAGATGGTGGAATAGAAGGCTTCACTGATCTTTCCCCCTCACCTAGAAGGACACCAATCTAACAACTACCTATACTCAAAAAAGCATCTTCATAAGAATAAAAAAGTCAGGTGAGCACTCACAGTACTGGGTTTTAACTTGGAATCAGTGAGGCACTGATCAGAGGCACTGAAGAGGTCAAGAAAAACAGTTGTGAATCATTGGCACCACCCTTCCCCCATCCCCTGGCAGCAGCATGGTACAGAGAATGATTCTGTGTGCTGGGGAAAGGGAGAGTCCAGCAGTTGTGAGGCACTAAACTCAGTGCCACCCTGTTATAGCAGAAAGCAACTCAACCCAAACGCAGCCGATGCCTACCCATGGAGGAAGCCTTTAAACCAGCCCTAACTAAAGGAAAATAGTTGATTTCAGTAATTGGGACTTCAGTTTCCAGAAGTCTAACCATTGTGGGCTAAAGCACTCTGGGGTCTTAAATAAACTTGAAAGGCAGTCCAGGCCACAAAGATTACAACTCCGATGCAAGACCTAATGCTTGAACTGGGCCCAGAGCCAGTGCAGTGGGGGATCATGCAACCTACTGAGATGGGCTAAGGGAGTGCTGGCATCACCCCTCCTTTAACCCCAGACTGCATAGTTCACAGCTCTGAAAGAGACTCATTCTTTCTGCTTGAGGAGAGGAGAGGAGAGGGAATAAAGGGGAGGACTTTGTCTTGCATCTTGGATACCAGCTCAGTCACAGCAGGATAGGGCACTGGTCAGAATTGTAAGGCTCTCTTTTCTGGCCTTAGATCCCAGAAAAAATGTCCAGACACACTTTGAGCCAGAAGGGAACTCACTGCCTTGAAGGGAAAGACCCAGCCCTGGCAAGATACAACACCTGCTAACTGAAGAGCCCCTGGGCCCTGAATAATCAGAAGCAGGATGTCCTGGCCCTAGAGTAAGAATCTAAGACTTGCGTGCTTCAATAGAGACTTAGCACATAACAAGCTGTGGTAGCTATGGGACAAGACTGCATCTGCTTGAGAAAAGTGGAGGAGAAAGTAAAGGGGACATTGTCTTCCACCTTAGTAACCAGCTTGGCCATGGTGTGGCGGTGGGGCACCAAGCAGAATGTTGGGGTTCCCAATTCCAGGACTTGGCTTTTGGGTGGCATTTCTGGATCTGCTCTGGGCCAGAGGGGAGCTCACTACCCTGAAGGATGAGTCAAAGTCTAGGTGGTATTCACCACAAGATGACTGAAGAGCCCTTGGGCCTTAATGAAACATTATAGGCTGGCAGTACTCCTTGTGGCCTGGGGTGTTGATGGCAATGCAGTGAGACTCCTCTGCTTTTGGAAAGGGGAGGGAAGCCTGGGGAGAATTGTATCTTGTGGTTTGAGTGTGAGCTCAGCTGCAGTACAATAGAGCACCAGGTAGACTTCAAGGTTTTGACTCTAGTCCTTGACTCCCAGAGAGCACCTTTAGATCCACTCAAGGCCTGGGGAACTTGTGGCTCCAAAGAGAAGGACACAGGCCTGGCTGGCTTTGTCACCTGATGATTGTAGAGGCCCAGGACCTTGAGTGAACACAGGTGGTAGCCAGGCAGTGGTTAAAGCAGGCCTTGGGCGAGACACAGTGCTATGCTTGCTTCAGGTCTGACCCAGCACAATCCCTGTTGTCCTAGCCATAGAAGGGCTTGTGTCACTCCACCTCCAGCTCCAGGTGGCTCAGAACAGACCCAGAGATACTGCTTGTTTGAGAGAAACTAAGGGTAGAAAAAAAAAGTCTCTGACTGGTAATCCCGATAATTCTTCGAGATCTTGTACAAAACTATCAAGGCAGTATCTCTACAAGCCTTCAAGGATCACAGCATTACTTTACTGGGCTTAGAGTGCCCCCAAAATCAGATACAGCTTATATCACAAGACCCACATCCTTTGAAATATTTGGAAAACCTTTCCACATAGGATGGATAGAAACAAACCCACAATGCAAGACCAGTAAATGTCCAGACACAGATGAACATCTACAAATATTAAGACCATCCAGGAAAATATGACTGTACCAAAATAACTTAATAAGGCACCATGAACCAATCCTGGAGAAATGAAATATGTGACCTTTCAGACAGAGAATTCAAAATAGCTGCATTGAGAAAATTCAAAGAAATTCAAGATAACACAGGGAAGGAATTCCGAATTCTATGAGATAAGTTTAACACAGAAATTGAAATAACTACAAAGAATCAAGCAGAAATTCTGGAGCTGAAAATGCAACTGACATACTGAAGAATGAATCAGAGTCTTTTGGTAGCAGAATTGGTCAAGCAGAAGGAAGAATTAGTGAGCTCAAAGGCTTTTTGAAAATGCAGTCAGAAAAGAAAAAAGAGTAAAAAACAATGAAGTGTGCCTATAGAATCTAAAAAGTAGCTTCAAAAGGGCAAATCTAAGAGTTATTAACCTTAAAGAGGAGATAGAGAAAGAGATAGTTAGAAATTATACTCAAAGAGATAATAACAGAGAACTCCCCAAACCTAGAGAAAGATAACAATATCCAAGTACAAGAAGGTAATAGAACACCAAGAAGATTTAACCCAAATAAGACTGCCCCAAGGCATTTAACAATCAAACCCTCAAAGATCAAGAGTGAAGAAAAGATTCTAAAACAACAAGATAATAGAAACAACTAACACATTGGAGCTCCATCATGTCAGGCAGCGGACTTTTCAGTAGAAAGCTTACAGGAGAGGAGATAGTGGCATGACATATTTTAAGTACTGAAGGAAAAAATCTTTTACCTTAGAATAGTATATCCAGTTAAATTATCCTTCAAACATAAAGGAGAAATAAAGACGTTCCCAGACTCTCTCTCTCTCTCTCTCTCTATATATATATATATATATAAATGTGTGTGTGTGTGTGTGTGTGTGTATATATATATCTCTCTCTCTCTAAAGAAGACTGAGGAATTTTATCAACACTAGACCTGCCTACAAGAACTCTTAAAGGGATTACTTCAATCAGAAAGAAAATGATGTTAATGAGTAATAAGAGATACTCATTATTACGATACAAAACTCACTGGTAATAGTAAGTAAGTACACAGAAGAATAGAATATTATAACATTCTAACTGTGGTGTGTAAGAAAGATTAAATAATGAGCCAGTAAAAACAATCACTGCAACAACTTTTCAAGACAGGCAGTACAATAAGATATAGGTAAAAACAAAACGTTAAAAAGCAGGGGGGATGAAGTTAAGATGTAGAGTTATTTTAGGTTCCTTTTGTTTCTCTGTTTGTTACTGTAAACAGTGTTAAGTTGTTATCAGCTTAAAATACTGGGTTGTAAGATAGTATTTGTAAGACTCATGGTAACCTCAAACCAAAAACCATACAACAGATACACAAAAAATAAAAAGCAAGAAACTAAATTATATCACCAGAGAAAATCACCTTCACTAAAAGGAAGACAGGAAGGAAAGAAAGAAAGAAAAGAAGACTACAAAACAACAAAAATATAAATAACAAAATGGCAGAAGTAAGTTCTTCCTTATCAGTAACAACATTGAATGTAAATGGACTAACCTCTCAATCAAAAGACATAGTGTGGCTGATTGTATTAAAAGAAAATAACATCCAGTAATACGTTATCTACATGAAAATCACCTCACCTATAAAGACACATAGGCTGAAAATAAGGGGATAGAAAAAGATATTTCTTGTCAATGGAAACCAAAAAAGAGCAGGAGTAACTATATTTAGACAAAACAGAATTCAAGACAACAAAAACTTTGACAAAGAAGGTCATTATATAATCATAAAGAGGTCAATTCAGGAAGAGAATCCAACTATTTTAAATATGCATGCATGAAACACTAGATATATAAAGCAAATATTATTTTAGCTAAAGAGAGACTTAGACCTCAATACAATAATAGTTGGAGACATCAACACCCACTCTCAGCAAAGGACAGATCTTCCAGAAAGATTTAAAAAAAAAAAAAAAAAAAAACCATCAGATTTAAACTGCACTATAGACAAGGAGGGAGGGAGTACTTCCAAAATCATTCCTATGACGCCAATATTACCCGAGTACCAAAACCAAAGACAATTCTAAAAAAGAAAACTACAGGACACTATCTCTGATGAAAATCAAAGCAAAAATCCTCAACAAATGAAATTCGACAATACATTAGTAAAAGCCTTAATCATGACCAAGTGGGATTTATCCCTAGGTTGCAAGGATGGCTCAACATATGCAAATCAATTAATGTGGTACATCATATCAACAAAATAAAAGACAAAAACCATATGATCATTTCAATTCATGATGAAAATGCATTTGATAGAATTCAACATGATTTCATGATAAAAACCTTTAAAAAGAACTGGGTAGAGAGGGGACATATGCCAAGATAAAGGCCATATATAACAGACCCACAATGTATGGTTGTATTAAAACATCTCATGTACCCCATAAATATATGCACCTTGTATGTACCCATAAAAATTAAAAACTAAAATGTGTGTGTGTATATAATAGAGAGAGAGAGAGAGAGCGCAAAGGGAGGATAGAATATTCAAAGCCTGCAATTCATTTTCAATGATTAGTTGACTATACTCTGATTTAAGAGGAACTCACACAATAGTCACCCACCATTTTCTCCTCGACTGTGCTGCAAAAGTGAATACAACGACCATAATATGATGAATTTTTAAATACATCTCTTGCTCCTAAAAAAAAAAAAAAATGTAGCTGACCTGTCAAAATAGTTGCTGCCTTCCAAATTTCCAGATTACAGGTGTTCCCTTAATGACTTAAATGATTGTCTTTCTGCCAAGATGACAAAGGTGGGACAATTGATGTAACTGTTATCCATCTTGTAAAGAGTTTATAAAATCCTTCCTCATGATTGGCTTCACACGCTGATTAATAGACACTTTCTATTTCAGACTTTAATTAAAAGCAATAAAAGCAGTCAACTGTAGGCCATGAATGTGTTGGTAACAAAAAAAAAGTGCCATTAGAGAGATGGAAGATCAAGCACTGAACAAATTTAGTGTGAAGCCTCGTAAGTAGATCCATATGCCTGTGCTTAAAGCCTCTCTGTGATAGCCACAATAGCTAAGGGATTGCACAGATAGAATAAAACAGCAGTTAACAGGAGAACCGTCCGTTTTAGACCCAATCTGCTTTAATTTAAGAAAACTATGCACCATCTTTCTTCATATTTATATAAATGTCAAAGTTAATGAAAACAAAAAAAAAGATGACTTTTGAAGGAACAAACTCTAGCCGGCAAGTTGTGTTATAAAACAAAAATTGGTAATTTAATTCAGTTGCATCTGAAGAGTAATTTAATATACATCATTGAACAGATGTCATAGACTGTTGTGAGTCATAGAGAAAATTCGAGCAAATGGATATTGATTCCCACCGTATTACAGTAATTATTCACTTACCACTCAATTTGAAACATTTACCTGTGCTTAAAGCCATATAACTCAAGAAAGTGAGTGTGTGAAAATGCAGTCCTGTTAGCAGCACACAGAAGGATACAAGTTGTTAGAGGGACAAAACATGACATGTGGGTTTTGCTTCCTGCTGGCTTTTTTGTAGCCATCTCTAAGCACTTGAGTGATAAAAAGCAGCAAATGTCACGGATTCCTTAAAGCCTGATACACACATTTGGATATTTCACAAATATGCACACACATCCTCACTTTCTCGGAGACCACAAGGGGCATGTTCTACTTGCATACCTGGATCACAACCAAATAAAGATTTCAGGAAAAGTCTGAGTTAAGTTGATCTTTCAAAGGAAGGCATCTTTCCTAAATCCTGCCACGGAGGAATGCAACACGGTGTTTTTGCATGAGGTAAGGCCCTGACTTCTCAGGGCTCAGTATTTTGGCACAGGAGGCAGACAGATACCAACTTGGCAATTTAAGAAGGCCATGTTACAAAGACTTGAAAAATGAAATCTAGTGTGACAGGAAAAACATTAACATCTGAGTTTCATAGCCTCTCTTCCTTCACTCCCCATCAAAGATAATTCTATTTTGCCAGTTTTATTCAGGTTCTTACTGTGCCGACTGGCACAGTTGGGGTTGAGGGGTGGAAGGCTGGAAATAAAAGAAGCTAAAACCGAAATGATTGATTTTGTTGAAAAAGGCAGAGATTTACTCCTACAAAGGAGAAAAAGCATATGCATGTAGCAAGTGGAACTCCGGGTAAACATAAAAGCCAGTGATATCGTGCTGTAGAGAGGTATTGTGGGGCCAGAGACATGTTTTACTTTTTGCTTTGCTGAAGGGAGTGAAGGATGGAAGGATGGAGGAGGGAAGAAGATTTCTGTTTAATTTAAATAAATTTTCTTTCACGAACCTGTGATCTTTTCAAAGGCAACAGTGAATTTTATTTTTGTTGATTGTTTTAGACACAGAACTGACATTTTATATTAATGAAATATTTTAAAAAATTTTCCCAAATGGAAAATAATTTGTGTGGGTTTTGCAAATATAATTTTTAGTACAAAGGGCAAAGTATCTCTTTTTTAAAAATGCATAAATCTTAAGATCTAGCCAGTTTTTCTTAAAACTACAACAGTCCTATTAATTCTAATCACTCAAAACATAATACACATTTAAAATATGTTTTAGTGTGAGCTGTTGTGTTTAAACATATTGAAATTAGATGTTTAGAGGTAGATTAACTTTCCTGCTAAGACAGGAAAAGCTATGTCTTCTTCTCACTATAAACTGAAACTAAGAATATCTCCACACACAGACACATGCACAGGTAAGTGCTCACCTTTTTTCCAGGATGGATGTTATTCGATTTGTGTTTTCTAAAACCTTCATATCAGTTGTAAACCACCATAGCTTAATTCCCTGGAAATGCAGGAAAGACCATTTTTTGCTATTATATTCAGTTAAATTATGATGAAAAAATCCAAATGTCCTGATTATTTTATCACCAGTCCACTAGTCCATTAAATCCCAATATTAGTGGTTTCATGTAATTAAAATGCACCTGTACATGCCTTTCAGTGATCATGAGACAACTTCTAATATATACAATCAGTGAATATAAATTTTAGGAAACTAGGGATAAACATCCTAAAGCTAAAAATATCTCTACTTATATATTTGCAAAAATCCTATTCAGCAAGCAAATCCAGATTTATACAATTACCATTTCCACCACTCACCTTTCAATCCATCGACCCGTCTAGCCTCTCTTCTGCGTCATGTTATTTTGTGTCATTTGATAAAATTTAGTGCATGTGACAGAGTCAGAACATCTGGGTTGAGCCTAGGCTCTTTTTCCTAGTAACTGGATATCCCTGTACAATCAGCATAAGTCATGTCACTTCTCTTATCTGTGAATTGGAGATAAAAATTATACATGCCTCATACATTCCTGTTGACATTTCTATACAACCTTGCATGGAGCATGCACAATACTCAACATAAGGGACCAGTACATGGCAAGGTCCAAAAAAAGGAAGCTGTTCTTTTCATTATTGAGTTAATGTTCCCTTTCCTTTCCCCTGCAGACTCTCATAGAATAAGACTTTGTATTTCAACATCGATGCTTTTAGCTAGGCAAGTCATTATCAACATAAACAAATGTAAAATGCTCACACTATGTAGACATGAAAACCACCCACTAGGCCTAATATTAGAATGCCTTGACTTTCCCAGACGTTTACATATTCTTCTCTACAGAAAACATTCACTGAAAATATCTCCATGAATTTTGGGACATAGATGAGAAACACAGCTCTCTCAGTTCTCACCCTCATTCTCTCTTTCTCTCTCTCTTTCTCTCTTCCACTCTCTCTCTCTACACCTACTCTGTTTCTCAGAAGGCCATACACACTGATTTTTGGGGAAAAAAATGAGAACCTCTTTTAAAATTCCATCATTTTTGAGGGCAAATGAAGATATTCTATGTTTTGTGGTTGTGGTGGTTAATACTAAGTGTCAACTTGATTAGACTGAAGGATGCAAAGTATTGTTCTTGGGTGTGTCTGTGAAGGGGTTGCCAAAAGAGATTAACATTTGAGTCAGCGGACTGGGAGAGGCAGACCCATCCTCAATCTGAGTGGGTGCCATCTAATCAGCTGCCTGTGCGGTTAGGGTAAAAGCAAGCAGAGGAACGTGGAAGGACTGGACTGGCTTAGTCTTCTGGCCTCCATCTTTCTCCCATGCTGGGTGCTTCCTGCCATCGAACAGCAGAATCCAAGTTCTTCAGATTTGGCCTCTTGGACCTACAGCAGTGATTTACCAGGGGCTCTCAGGCCTTTGGCCACAGACTGAAGGTTGCACTGTCGGCTTCCCTACTTTTGAGGACTTGGACTGGCTGCCTGGCTCCTCAGCTTGCAGATGGACTACTGTAGAGCTTCAGCTTGTGATTGTGTAATAAACTCGCTTTCACATATACCTCTAACCCATGAGTCCCTTCCCTCTAGAGAACCCTGACTGATACAGTGGTATATTTGTATCTCTTTAAGATGCTGGGCTCAAATGCAGTAATTACTTCAATCAGGGAAATATTACTTCCACCAGGGAAATATAGTTAGACATGGGTCTAACTATAATTATTGTAATTGCTCTCACCTTGAGCAATTCCTTGATAAGATGGACACATTTTATCTTTTCTGTGGTCAGTGGCCCTGCCTCCTTCCCCTCTAAAGTGAGATAAGAAGGCTAGAGGGGGCTGGAATTGGGGAGAGTGGAAGAGGTAGTACCCTTCTTCAGCAGAGAGAAGGCTCTGATAAAGTTGCTTTATCTGCAGATGTGTCCTTCGAGAGAATGCTCTGGGCATATTTCACAAAGGTAGATTTCTCCCTTTCATGCCAGATTCCTCAGAGGATCTTTTCTTGCTCTTTACCACAGAACCTGGTGGGATTCCTGGATGGAAAGCTCATGCACGCCTGTGTGTCCTCAAGGAAGGGACTCTCTCTCTCCCTCAGTCTCCTCCCCACTGTCAGGATCTAAAAAAACCAACACCATTTTAATGCAACTGACAGCTAATTTTAATGCCTTACTAGCTCAAATGTAAAAAAAAAAAATCAAAGAAAAGATAAAACAAAATGAAAGCTAAGCAATGATATATGAGGATAGTTTAAAAAAATTGACTGAAAAATTATTTCCTTTCACCCCAAAATGTCTAATCATGTCAATAGTGGAGAAAATAAGGGGGCATTTGCTATTCAATGCCAGTGAAGACAAAATATTTTCTAGTGTAGCAGCTCCTCCTTCTCTTCAGGTGTCCTGGTATTTACTATAAATATTGGAGAAGAAATCTCATTATGACCTCTGTCCACTTATGGAGAATGTTTGAAAGAGGATACAGAGAGAGAGAGAAGGAGAGGGAGAGAGAGAGAGAACACCAGGGAGAAACAGAACAAGTGAAAATTTTCTGGTAATAATTAACAGGCTTGCCAGAACAAGAATAGCCAATTCTGAGTGTTAACAGGTCTTACAATGCAATCACATTCTCTCCAATTTCCCTCTATCTTATACAGAGCTTTGTAGAGAGAAGATATTGAGAAAACATTTAGCGCAGACCGATGCTATATATAAAAGGTAGATTAGTTATTAACAGATATTATTAGTTCAGCTCAAGAAATTCAGAGCCAAAAATGGCCAGGAGATATGTCATATTTCTCAATGTTTCAGAGATTTTTCTTGCACAAGTATAACCAGAATTGCTATAATATTTGGGATGTAGGTTATAGTGATATTTCTATAATATTTGGGATGTAGGTTATAGTGATACAAATACCTTTAGAAATATCTAGAATTCTCATTCTAAATGAGAATTACTTATGTCAAGCCCAATTTTGCAATAATTCTAGATGTTGCTGACATCTGTGTTACATCTGTAATACCTGTAACAGAGATATTCCTTTACAAGTTGTGTTTACTAGGCCATATAATCTTGTTGGTAGAAATAACAAAATAACAAAAACTCCTACTAGACATTTTTTTGTTTCATATCCACTAAATTTGCTGAAATTTCAGTCTCAAAAAATCCTTCCCATATAGCTCTGTAGAGGGTGTGGGATGGGATGGGTTAGAAAAAGATGAGATGAGATAGGGTGAGGTGGGATGGGAAAAGATGGAATAGTATGAGAATGGGATGGATGAGATGAGATGGAATGAGATCCATGGGATGGGATGGGATGGGATGAAATGTTATGAGAATGAGATGGATGAAATAAGATGTAATGAGATCCCATGGAATAGGATGGAATGGGATGAGATGAAGTGGTATGAGAATGAGATGGGCAAGATAAGATGGAATGAGATGCCATGGGATGGGATCAGATGGAATGGGATGGGACGGGATGGGATGGGATGAGATGGGATGGGATGGGATGAGATGGGATGGGATGGGATGGGATGGGATGATACGGGATGGGAGGGGATGGAATGGGACAGGGTGGAATGGGATGGAATGGGATGGATGGGATAAGATGAAACGGTGTAAGAATGAGATGGGTGAGATAAGATGGAATAAGATGCCATGCAATGGGATGGGATGGGATGGGGTGGCCAGGGATGAGGAGCAGAAGGGAAAATTCTCCATCTACTCTTCGTATGCCCATCATTATCCTCTCCTGACTAGCTCATGCTAATGATGTCTTTAGTCACTCTCCAAGTCAGAAATGACCATCATGGCCCTTATGACTATCAAAGATCCTGCTGCTACTACTGCTGCCAGTGTCCACTGTGTGACCTGCACACACTGTGTGACCAAAGTCATTCATTCCCTACCAAGAACACTAGTAGGCAATTTGGTGTGTCCTAAATGCAAAGCTGTTGCCAACCCAAAGACCCCACTCTTAGTGTTACTTCCTTATTCACCAGCCTGGCTACAATTAATATTTGGAGTATTCATTGCACCATGGAAATTGAATCAAGTATTATCTTTACTTTCAATTTGTCTTTTATTACTGCTTCTTTTCTAGAGGATCAGGCACAAATTCAGGAAGAATGACCCAGTGAGACTGTATTTTTATTACTTCTTCTCAAGAGAGGTATTAAAATCAAGGGCAAGAAAATTGATTATGTCTTATATCTAAGAAATTGGTATTCATTCTTACAAAGTGTAAGAATAAATGTAAAACTTAAAGTTCTGGTTTGCCTAGTCATGGTTCTCCTATCTCTTTAGAAAGTTTTTCTTTTCCAAACAACTGATGTGTAAGGAGGATCTGTGTGCAAGTTATCAAGGAATTGAGGAGGACAAATCTAATTTGCCTCATCAAAAAATAAAATACATCATGCAGAAGTATTTGACCTAAAACTTGGAGATTATTTATTGATGCAGCAAGTAGAAATGGGGCCTGAGTGGGGTGGGGTGGGTGCCATGCTTTTATGCACTCTGCAGATATCTGTTTAGTACCTCACATATGCTAGGTGCTATGATGTAGAGTTGAAGAAAGAAGATGCAGCCTTTTCCCTCTGGATCTACTAATCTAGTGGAGGAAACACACTTGACACAAATAATGGTACAACTATTTTTGTAATTACTAATTGTCGTGAGTTCAATGATATAAAAGTGAAGGGTACTATGGAGTGATGTAATGAAGAAATTAATTTATATTGAGACCATTAGGGAGTATTTTGTTGAAGAAGGGGTCTTAAATATAAGATAAGATCTTGTTGAATAAAAAGTGACAGGAATTGAGCCAGAAGGAGCAAAGGGCAAAACTGAAGCCCTTGTGGATTAAATGTGAGGTCGTCCCAGGAACTCGAAGAAGACTCATGTGGTTGAACACAGAGTGGTAGATTACAGGGGTGAATCTAGAGACATGAGTATATTGTGATGTTGAATTTTATCTCAGGGATAATAATGATGCATTAAGCATAACTCTGTAAAAAGGGTTTCATTTTTCTGTCTATTTTGAACTACTCCTTTCAAGAGTCCTTAAAATGGAATTACTGAGTTTCAGGTATAAAACTTTAAAAAAAATCTCAGTATATGGTACTAGAAGGGCCTAAATTGTGTCTCCTCAAAACCGGTATCTTGAACCCCCCAAACCCTAGTGCCTCACAGTATGACTATATCTGAATATAGAGACTTCAAATAAGTGGTTAAGTTAAAATAAGACCATTGTCACAGGCCCTAATCCAGTATGACCAGTGTCCTTATAGTAACAGGAAGAGACCCCAGGAGAACATGCACACAGAAGGACACAGTGAAAAGGTAACCATCTGCCAACCAAAGGGAAGTCTCAGAAGACACCAAGCGTGCTGGCACCTTGATCTCGGACTTCCAACCTACAGAGATATGAGAAAATAAATTTCTGTTGTTTAAGCCACCTGTTCTGTGGTTTTTTGTTTTTTTGTTTTTTTTTTTTTTAGGGTAGCTTTGGCAAGCTAATACAAGTGCCAAAGTGGCTTGCCAAGTGATATGGTTTGGCTGTGCCCCCACCCAAATCTCATCCTGAATTGTAGTTCCCATAATCCCCACGTCATGGGAGGGACCTGATGGGAGTTAACTGAATCCTGGGGGTGGGTTTTTCCCATGCTGTTCTCATGATAGTGAATAAGTCTCACATGATCTGACAGTTTTATAAAGAGCAGTTCCCCTGCACACACTCTCTTGCCTGCCGCTATGTAAAACGTGACTTTGCTCCTCCTGTGCCTTCCGCCATGATTGTGGGGTCTCTCCAGCCATGTGGAACTGTGAGTCCATCACACCTCTTTGTCTTTATAAATTACCCAATCTCAGGTATGTCTTAATTAGCAGCATGAGAACCGTCTAATACACCAACAAATGAAAACAAGATATAATAGAAATAAGATCATATTAATCTGGAAACAAAAGCTGGTGATACATATGTTTATATTTCATTTATAGAAAAACTATGATGGCTGGTGGGAAATGTTCTAAACCTAAGGGATGCAGGAGGTGAATGCCTTGAGATGATTTTAAGATAGTCTCAAAACAGGTCAGGGCCTGAGTCAGTGTGGGTAGCAGGAGAGGAGAGGAGGAAAAGAACTGAAGATTTGGATATGGGAATTGAACAAACTTAATTACACCTGAGTTTTTATTTTTTGTAACAACTAGTAAATATTTGTCAACAGAGATTACAATTTGAGGAAAAAGTAATTTTCTGCAAATAGGGAACTACAGTTACCCATGTATATTTAGAAAGATATTTCAAGAAAAGTTGTGCATACCATCTTCTCATTCTGCCAGAGAAAAATGTTTTCCAGAAAATTGTGTCATTACCACTTTTAGAGTCTGGATGAAAACATTCATTCTGGAATAGTTGAATAAATAATAAAAAGCAACAAATGTGTTACAGTCTGTGATGAAAACACACACACACACACACATATGCATACAGATACAACATTTCATTAAACCTTTGACCTAGGAGTAAGGAAGACAAAAAATGAAAACAACAACAACAAAACACAGTAAACTAATAGAAAGGAAAGAAAGAAAGATGGTGCCAACAGTAAAGGAACAGCTGTCACTGGGGACTAATGTGAACAGAGGAAACCTGGAGGATTAGGCTGAATTTCACTAAAATTGAAAAGAAATATTTGGTTAGTCACAGTAACTGGAGCACGTAGAAAGCAAGGAAATCACAATCCTAGGTGATTGTGGTGAAGTCTTAACACTGGGAAAAAATAGAAGACATCATTGGAGACAGATTGCAATAGAGTTAAAGTATAAGAACTCTCTCAAAAAAATATATATATATATATACACGCAATGAGTAGTTGAAGGATGACTGAGATTGCAGAGCTCTACATCTTAGCTCAGGATGTTTGGTCTTAGGAAGAATGCTCATACAACCTTCGGTTTCATTTGCTCTCCTGCTAAACAAGGATTCTATTATGTAGGCCACGTAAATGGTGCAAAAACTAATGATCCATAGACGAATAGATTTAACTATGCCTGAAGTAGTGCTACATGGGTGAGCAATAGCCACCTCTGTTACAATATGTGTTTTAAACTGACATTCTCTGAAATATATTTTGTAGCTAAGCTGTATATATTATAAGACATTTCCAAAATGAGGAATACATGGAGAAGTTGCTACATTTGATCAATACCCAAAGAGTCAATTCAGTTGGCATCTGTCAAAAATACTATAGAGATGGAATTATAGTTCTTGGAAGCATAGATTATTCACAAGTTTCATAAGAGCCAGTACTGTATTGGGTAAATGGTCTAGAAGAAAGTTAAAGTTAGTAACATTAGGACAATCCATTTTCCAGGCAACAAATCATTCAACTGTATGATTACCATGCACTTCCAAAGGCATTTAGGTTTTCTTTCGAAAGAAACAATGTGTTTATTTCTTTAATAAATTTGAATCATTGAAATAAGCAAATACATTCCAGTGTACCCAGTGGGAAGTACTTTGCTTATAAGATCGTGGACACTGGATCCAAAGTGCTGTTTTGAAACAGGCATTAAGGGTAATGTCATTTAAAAGTGACATCACAGAGTCCAGATTTCTTCTGTATTTACATTTATGTGAAATAGCAGTATTTACATTTATGTGAACACATCTCTTGCTCTTGACACTGGAAAGAAACTACTATTATCATGGTTCTTTTCTCTCTTTAATGATTGATATTCAAGGTCAACATACTGCAAACTACATTTTTTATTTTATGTAAGTAAACTCATCAAAGGTAGTAAAGTCAGGCATCATGTGCATTTGACCCGTAACCTGCAGTGGAGCCATTCAGCAGATCCCAGACATGATCAACTAAACCACAGTCAACCTGCAAACCCACGATCATGGTGTGTCCGGAACTGGTTCCTTCTGGTGGGTTCTTGGTCTCACTGACTTCAAGAATGAAGTCGCGGACCCTCGTGGTGTCACAGTTCTTAAAGATGGTGTGTCCAGAGTTTGTTCCTTCAGATGTGCAGATGTGTCTGGAGTTGTTATTTCCTCCCGGTGGGTTCATGGTCTCACTGACTTCAGGAGTGAAGTCACAGACCTTTGTGGCCAGCGTTACAGCTCATGAAAGTAGTGGCCACCCAAACAGTGACCAGCAGCAAGATTTATTGCCAAGAGCGAAAGAACAAAGCCTCCACAGCACGGAAGTGGACCAAGTACACCTCAGTCGCTTGCCACTGCTGTTGTGGGTGGCCAGCTTTTATTCCCTTATTTGGTCCCGCCCACATCCTGCTGATTGGTCCATTTTACAGAGTGCTGATTGGTCCATTTTACAGAGTGCTGATTGGTCCGTTTTTACAGAGTGCTGACTGGTGTGTTTACAAACCTTTAGCTAGACACACAGCACTGATTGGTGTGTTTACAATCCTTTAGCTAGTCAGAAAAGTTCTACAATTCCCCACCGGACCCAGATAGGATAAAGTTTGGTTGCCTTAAGTCATTCAGAATGGGATAGATGCTATACAGTATTATTATGGCAATAGCTCATTGATATTTGAATCAATGGCTGAGAAAGATTTTGTAAATCTAAAATGAGGCCAAAATTCACAAAGATGTTTAAATAAATCATGCAATCACTAAGCAAAAAAGAAAATTAGAAAATTAGGATAGCATAGATAAAAATAGGAAGATTTGAAGTAATAGCATTTGACTAAATCTCAGATTAGTGTAGTGAGCTGTTGTATGCGGCAAGAAACCAGACTTTTTAAAAAACAAAACAAGCCGGGCGCGGTGGCTCAAGCCTGTAATCCTAGCACTTTGGGAGGCCGAGACGGGCGGATCACGAGGTCAGGACATCGAGACCATCCTGGCTAACACGGTGAAACCCCGTCTCTACTAAAAAATACAAAAAACTAGCCGGGCGAGGTGGCTGGCGCCTGTAGTCCCAACTACTCGGGAGGCTGAGGCAGGAGAATAGCGTAAACCCGGGAGGCGGAGCTTGCAGTGAGCTGAGATCCAGCCACTGCACTCCAGTCTGGGCGACAGAGCGAGACTCCGTCTCAAAAAAAAAAAAAAAAACAAAAAACAAAACAAAACAAAACCCTGTGGATCATCAGTGTGTCAAGAACACCAGCAGCAGCCTTGTCTTGTCTGAGTTCTGTATGCTCTACTGAGATTGAAACCTATATCCCTACTATTGCTCATAAATTGACCATTTAAAAGTTTGTCCTAAAATCAGCACAATGGCTATTGGATTTGTTAGGCAGAGAACAGAATAAAATTAAGTAGTCCATTTTAAACAGGCTGAATTTTACAAAGAAGCCAAAAAAGGGCAAAATCATAAAGGTGGGAGAATCTTAAGTAAAGAATATAAACCTGTTTCATTTACACCAATAATGATATTGATCTCCCTGGCCCGAATCTGCTTTGCCAGCTGAGCCATCTGATATCATGACACACCTCACCATGTAAATTCATCATTATTGGTGATCCAGCCAAAATTTTAAAAACAGCAACATAAGGTAAAGAAAATGTATAATGGCCTATTTATCTTTACAATTTTTATTTTGAAACTACTTTCCCCTTAATTCAAGAACTTTATTATTAGCTATACTATTAAAAATTCATATCTTTCTGGTATTTTTTATATCTAGACTACTTGGAGAATCGTTCATTTATTTATTCATTAACTCAATGATATTTACTGAGAGTTTACCAGCCCTCACCAAAGCAAGTGAGTGAGTGATCCAACGAAGAAACAAAACACTTCATGGTCCCCGCTCTCAAGAAAGAAAATGATAAGAATCAATGAAGAAAGAAGAACTACACAGGGTAAAATTTAACGCTTCTAAACAAGCTAAAATTGCAAGGTAGAGGAAGAAAATGTCATTGTACTTCAACTTCAGGGGTGAGGGACTGTGTCACAGAGGAAACAAAATGTTATATGACCCTTGGAAAAAAATGTGAAGTGATTTATCTGTACAGAGAACAGAAAAACCTTATAAACTAATAAAGTACAAGGTCTGTTGTGGAGGTGGAAGAATGCAGCATGTATAAGTAGTTGTGTTTAAAGAGATTTGGCTAGAGTGAAGCTGGATGAGTAAAAGTGACCAACAAAGCAGAAATCACGTGCAAAATGAAACTAAGGGCGACTAGGTTCAAGGGCTGTTGTGATCTGTAAACACATCAAACGGGGCCAGTTTCCAGAATCTTAATGACTTTAGGAGGTCAAGAGTTCATTAAAACCTAAGACCCCTAAAAGCTGACCTCAAGGTAAATTTCAGCTAAGGAAGATGCTTATCTCAAGTATGCAAGATATAATGTTCTGAAAATACTCTAGTAATCGAAACAGAGCAGTCCAGTTAAATGGTGGCTGAGCTAAGTGATTTTCGGTAGAAGAATTAAGAGGTAGATGGCCTATCATTCTGTAACGTTGAGTAATTAGGCTGTGGGAAAAAACTCATCCATTCAAGGATAAACATGTACTTACATCCCACCATGTGCTACCTGGGCTCTGTACTAAGAACTGGGGACACAACGTTGGACTAAGCTGGCAGGCAAGAAGGACTGTGGATTGGAAAAGAGAAATAGAGTTACGCTCATTTTTTCACACTAAATTGAAGTTTAATTTTCAAAGGCATTTTCAAAACTTCCTAAGCACAGGGAGGATGGTGGATATTGTGGATACAGAGGCAAGTAGGATGCGGTGATCATTTCCCTTCTTGGCCCTACCCGTTAAAGTCCTGTAGGCCAGCTGGAGGGTCCTCCGTTAAAGAAGATCATGAGTCCTCACCAATCACACACATGCATTTTAGCCACAACAGTCTGAAAATACGCTGAATTTATCGGTAAGAAAGTGAAGAAAATGTGATGTAAGCCAAATTGGCAAGGCAATCAGGTCCAGAGGAAGGAACTGTGAGGCTGGTACAGGAAGTTGAAGAATTTGGGTGAGGAATGGCATTGCTGGATAAAGTAGAGCAGTGATTTTCGTGACTGAAAATTACTGACATCCCCTGGGATGTTCCTTTAATGGGATGCCCAAGTTCACACTGCCACTGCAGAGGCGACTCAGTAGAACCATTCTGCAGGATGCAGGGCCTCCAGACATGGACCTGGTTTTTCAAAACAAGCCCTAGACTATAAATGGAGTGTTAAGAGGTAAAAGAGTAGAGGGCAAGCCAAAGGAGGCAGATAGTCTTTGGACACCAACAATCATGGGGTCTCTTCAAAAGATCAAAACCAATTTAGCGTCAGAGAAAATAGGGGCTGAAATTTTGAAATCCTCAATTCGGCCATTTTTAATGCTAGAGAAATACTTGATTTCCAAGACCAAGGGATGTAGGAGGACTGTGTAACCTGGAAAATTAATGCAGGGATTAATTACAGGGGTGGGTGATTACAGGCATACAAATTAGCCACAGGCATTGTGCAAGATGGATTAGAAAAGCATGTATTAGGCACATGGAGATGAGTTAGGAAGGTCCTGGAGGCTCCTGGTAGGATTTCAGGAATGTACCTTGGAATGAGCCTGTGAAAATAGGAAGGAATGGATGGATTTGAGGAAAAAAAAAAATTAAAGAAAGCCTGGGGAGGAATTAATGAGGGAAAGAATATAACAAGGAAGGCGGAAGGAAAAGATAGAAATAAGGCTTTCTTTGGTAACAGTATTAATAAAAGCTATCATTTACTGAACTGCAACTCTGTGCCAGGCATGGTGATATGTGCTTTGATATTTGATTTGAATTGCAATATGAATGAATTAAATAGCTATGCCCCAATGTGACAGCTACTAAACAGTTGTAGTAGACACTACAATGCTCTGGCCAGACACCCTCAGATCCTTTGTATCATTGGACATGTGTGTGTGTACACATGTGCATCATATGCATGTGTTTGTGTGATCTACATGTGTGTGTGTGTGCGTGTGCATAGTGTGCATGACATGCTGTGTGCATAGCTGTGGGTGTGCATGGTGGGCATGTATGCATGTCTGTGTGTGTGCAAGGTGTACATATGTGGATGTGTGTGGTGTAGGTACATGTGTGCATGTCTCTGTGTGTATGTTTGTGTGTGCACGTGTGTCTGTTTGCATGGTGTGTGTATGCATGCCATGCGCACTTATATGCCCGTTCTTCCCCCGTCTTTTGGGTGCCTTGCTTTTGATAGCTGGCACCTGGCACTTTCTTCCATGGATGTGTTTGAACTGCGGGAGCCACCTATGTTTACAAAAAATGGAGGTACCCAGAAAATTACACCTTCTCCAGAACATAACTTAACTGAAACAAGACAATCACTGCCCCTTGTTTTAAGGTGAGGCAAACTCTGAGGTATAAGTTGTACTTCAGAACTCTCTGTGGAGTGAGCTGGGGCTGGGAATACACCTGAGCTCACAACAGAAATTGTCTTCTTTCCCCTCCCTTTCCCCTGGCTCCCTTAGTGTTTTTTTTTAGAAGGAATTCCTCAAAATCACTTGCTCATGAGTTGTCAAGACAGCGCTTACTTCTAAGGAATCAGACCTAAGAAACTGCTAGAACCGAACTTGAACCCAGGGCTGGTTCACTCCAAAACCGCTGCTCCCAACTCTGCATCACATCATGGTAAAACATGCAGAGAAAGTTAGGCCTCCAACAATCACCCCCTTAGCCCCCATCTAACCCCTGCCTAACCCCCACCAAGCCCCAGGATGATTCCTGGCTAAAGCCACACTAGCTCTCCACATTATGCAAGTACTGCCTGGCGATGGCAAAATGCATGAAAACTAGGTAGTCAAACATGAAACAAACAAGACTAGTAGAAACTTTCCAAGTTCCAAAATACTGAGGTTGAACCATGGTGTTTCCTGAGCTACAGAACAGCTCAGAATCATAGAAATTATTGACAAATGTTATGTAAGAAACTGAAGATTACTTTTTTTCCTCTAGAATATAATAATCTATACTTGAAGCAGAGTGAGCTTGTGACATTTGCATGACACTCAAACGGAATATGTAGTAGGCATTTGGGAAGCAGGATGCAGTTTCCTAAGAAGTAAGCAATTTCAGATTAATTACTCTCTGACCTTCATATGTGGAGCCACCAAATCACTAATGTAATGCGTGATCTCAATGAATACGAAAGGATGGAAGCAAACTCACCAAACCGAGACAGCCAAGAAGCTTAAGTTGAAAGAACATTAACAATAGCTTAGAAAAGCAGGTCAGGGGATAGCAGCTACCACCCTAAGAGAATCACCAGGCCCTTGGCCTGTTTGGGCAACTTTCATCTTTGGAGGAAGAAAAATGCCTTGAGGTAAAACGCTCTGTAGTTTATACTATATTTTGTTTCATCACATTTTTAACTTGTATTTTAAGTTCAAGGGTCCGTGTGAAAGTCTGTTACATAGGTAAACACATGTCATGGGTGTTCGTTGTACAAATTATTTCATCACCCAGGTATTAAGCCCAGTACCCAATAGTTATACATGTTTAAAATTATAGTCATTTCCAAAACATTGAAGTATCTTTTTTATTATATCTACTTTTACCCTAAATGTTCCCAAATATCTTATGAGACTTTATTTAACATATGTTTGTATTCCTTGTTTATCTTCTGACTAAATACTTGGATCCTGATTTTCTATAAGAAGAAATCTTTGCTGTTGAGTATTGGCAAAATGGGTGAAAACTCAGGTAGTCAATGACTCTCCCTGAGCCTGAGAGAAGAATGTCTTTCACAGAGCCTTTTAGAGGGAGCCCATTGGTACAGCAACTGGCCAGATTTACTCATATAGTCTATTACAATTTTTCAAATATTGAAAACCCTCCTTAAATTGTCTCACTGGATTCACACAGATATCCATTCAAGAGCTCTATCATTTAATGAAACTTAGAAAAAAAAATCCCTATTCTCATAATAAGTAAGGCCATGCTTTAAGGTCAAGCATGCTATCCTAAGTAGAATTTCTTTTTAAAAATTAAACCTGGTAGATAGACACTCAAATCTGAAAAACAGCGGTGTCAAGTTCTCTGGAAAATGATGTGCTTCCAGAATATAATCCACACGCCAATATCTACTTTCCTGGCTCATGAGAGGAGTCATTCACTGTTTGAATAACCATTAGGGACACTCTAAAGGCCAAATAAAGCCATGATTTTTTCTCAATTAGAATATTAAAGATAAGTGACAGAGAGAGAATCAAGGGCATTAAGATAAAGCATGTAAGGTGAAGGCTACAGTGCGACATGTCACCGAGGAACTCTCAGAGCAAGAGCAAAGTTAGTCTGGACCCTGTGCTATGCCCGTGGATTGCAGATGGTGTTGGGATGAAGGGGTGTGCGTGCTGAGTCTTCCCAAGAGGGGGGTGAGCAGACGGGGGGCCCCTGCAGGGATTCCCATGGGCATTTCCTGAGGACCTGACAACCAAGTTGGCTCCAGCAGCATCAGCAGGTGGAAAGGTAGGGATGCAAAGAAGAGCAGGGGGCAAGCAGGCATTGTCAGCTGCCATTGCTGAACCCTGTCACAATGGTTCTGTCACATCCACAGAGAAAAAAATGAACAAAATAGCTTTCCGAACAAGTGACCACGTTTCCTCCTCAACCTTGCCTGAGAAAGTGAACATGAACCATAAAAGCATCAGCGGTGAAAAGAACTTGATTATGGGATTGCCTCTAAAAGTAAGGAAAGAGTCCTGTGGCCAGACCTCAGAGACCAGTCACCAAAGATGCGGTATGAGAGGGGAATGATGTCCTTCACTTAGGCTGTGTTCTTTTCTGTTTCCACACTCAGGAGGTAGAGGTGAGTCCACTGCAACAACTGTGCCTGTCCACCTTGTCTCTCCACGGAGCTAAAGCAAGAGGATTAATGGTTTCATTTCCTCTCACTCAGTTCTCGCTCCCATTTTCTTCCTTCCACCAAATGGATATTAAAGATCACCACTCTCGCCCAGGTGCAGTGGTTCATGCCTATAATCCCAACAATTTGTGAGGCCAAGGCGAGTGGATCACTTGAGGTCAGGAGTTCAAGATGAGCCTGGCAAAATATAGTGAAACTCCTTCTCTACTAAAAATACAAAAGTTATCCAGGTGTGGTGGTGCATGCCTATAATCCCAGCTACTCCAGAGGCTGAGGCGGGAGAGTCTCTTGAACTGGGGAGGCGCAGGCTTCAGTGAGCCATGATTGTACCACTGCACTCCAGCCTGGGTGAGAGAGCAAGAGAAAGAAAGAAAAGAGAGAGAGAGAGAGAGAGAGACAGGGAGAGAGAGAAGAAAGAGAGAAAAAGAAGAAAAAATCACTACCCTCCACATTTAGTAGCCAAGTGTAGATTATTACATATTTTCAGTTGTGAGGTTAGTTCTTCATCCTCCCCGGAGTTCCAAATAATACTTACACTTTTTCTCTTCCTCTCCAAGGCTGTGTCACACTTTGCAGCTTTGAAAGTATCCAAAGCAAACATGAGATCAGCAGTATCTATCTCAAGACATTTGATGCTACCGCTATGCAGGTTTGAGGGAGAAAAGGCAAAAGCACAGAGGCCATTAACTTTCTTTTCCAAAATCACCTTTCTCATTAGATGTGAAAAATGTGTTTTAGAACAGCAGTTTATGGCAGTTGACTAGATAAAACTTCAGAAAGATAGTACACACAACGAAAGGTGAGACAAATTGCAGTGATAAGGTATGTCAGCAGAGGGCTGATGCTGCAAGAATCTAGTGTCTTTGTGTCTGTAGCCATTCATTAAGCAAGGTTATGTCAGTGTGGTTGGCACAGAGAAATGAACACTCCGATATACCCAGGAGCAGCTCAACATAATTATCAGGACCTCTGGATTTCTGTAGCCTTTCCTCAGACTATGTATTGGCACTGATATGTTCATTTAAAAAATAATATGCCAGAAAATTACTTTAAAAATAATTATTTTTAGTAACTTAATAAACAATTTATGAACTAAAAGTAACTATCTCTCCACATTACAAAAGTGAGGATTTTATTTCAGAAAGAAAGAAGTCCGTTTTCACACTGCTATAAAGAACTACCTGAGACTGGGTAATTTGTAAAGAAAGAGATTTAGTTGACTCACAGTTCCACATGGTTGGGGAAGCTTCAGGAAGCTTACAATCACGGGGGAAGGTAAAGTGGAAGCAAGTAACTTCATCACAAGGCTGCAGGAGAGAGAGAGTGAGGGGGGAAGTGCCACACGTTTAAACCATCAGATCCCATGAGAGCTCACTCACTATCCCAAGAACGACATGGGGGAAATCCACCCCCACGATCCAACCACCTACCACCAGGTCACTCCCCTGATGCATGGGGATTTATAATTCAGAAAATAACTTCCACATAATCCCTAACCCTACCACCTTCCCATTGTATGCTCACATACCCTGACCTCATTTCCATCTCCATGGATGACTCTCTGCTGCTTTCTAAGGCTACCCATTAGTTTTTTCAGTGGCTCTCATGCTCTCTCACCTACACAAGAATGTTGCTTCTGCAAATGAACTTTCTTATGTATCTACTGGATCATCCCATGAGCCCAAAGATATGTTATACCTTCTTCCACTATGAAAACAAACAAGTTTTTAAAAATACCCTGACTCCACATCTCTCGAAATTAAGGCAAAAATAAATAAGTTATTTGAAACCAATGAGAACAAAGACACAATGTACAAGAATCTCTGGGACACAGCTAAAGCAGTGTTTAGAGGGAAATTTATAGCACTAAATGCCCACAGGAGAAAGCAGGAACGATCTGAAATCGACCCCCTGACGTCGCAATTGAGAGAACTAGAGAAGCAAGAGCAAACAAATTCAAAAACTAGCAGAAGACAAGAAATAACTAATATCAGAGCAGAAATGAAGGAGATGGAGACACAAAAAAACCCTTCAAAAAATCAATGAATCCAGGAGGGTTTTTTGAAAAGATTAACAAAATAGATAGACTGCTAGCCAGACTAATAAAGAAGAAAAGAGAGAAGAATCAAATAGACACAATAAAAATGATAAAGAGGAGATCACTGATCCCACAGAAATACAAACTATTATCAGAGAATACTATAAACCCCTCTATGCAAATAGACTAGAAAATCTAGAAGAAATGGATAAATTCCTGGACATATACACCCTCCCAAGACTAAACCAGGAAGAAGTAGAATCCTTGAATAGACCAATAACAAGTTCTGAAATTAAGGCAGTAATTAATAGCCTACCAACCAAAAAAAGCTCAGGATCAGATAGGTTCATAGCCGAATTCTACCACAGGTACAAAAAAGAGCTGGTACTATTCCTTCTAAAATTATTCCAAACAATAGAAAAAGAGGGACTCCTCCCTAACTCATTTGGTATCATCCTGATACCAAAACCTGGCAGAGACACAACAGCAAAAGAAAATTTCGGGCCAATATCTCTGATGAATATCGATGCGAAAATCCTCAATAAAATACTGACAAACCGAATCCAGCAGCACATGAAAAAGCTTGTCCACCACAATCAACTCGACTTCATCCCTAGGATGCAAGGCTGGTTCAACATATGCCAATCAATAAATGTAATCTATCACATAAACAGAACCAGTGGAATAAAAACACATAATTATCTGAATAGATTCAGAAAAGGCTTTCAATAAAATTCAACACCCCTTCATGCTAAAAACTCTCAATAAACTAGACATTGATGGAACGTATCTCAAAATAATAAGAACGTATCTCAAAATAATAAGAGCTATTTATGACAAACCCACAGGAATATCATACTGAATGGGCAAAAGCTGGAAACATTCCCTTTGAAAACTGGCACAAGACAAGGATGCCCTCTCTCACCACTTCTATTCAAAATAGTATTGGAAGTTCTGGCCAGGGCAATTAGGCAAGAGAAAGAAATAAAGGGTATTCAAATAGGAAGAGAGGAAGTAAAATTTTCTCTGTTTGCAGATGACAGGAGTGTATATTTAGAAAGCCCAAAATGTCCTTAAGCTGATAAGGAACTTCACCAAAGTATCAGGATACAAAAGCAACGTGCAAAAATCACAAGCATTCCTATACACCAATAACAGACAAACAGAGAGTCAAATCATAAGTGAACTCCCATTCACAATTGCTACAAACAGAATAAAATACCTAGGAATACAGCTTACAAAGGATGTGAAGGACCTCTTCAAGGAGAACTACAAGCCAATTCTCAAGGAAATAAGAGAGGACACAAACAAATAAAAAAGTATTCCATCCTCATGGATGGGAAGAATCGGCATTGTGAAAATAGCCATACTGCCCAAAGTTCTTTATTGCTATCCCCAACAAGCTACAATTGACTTTCTTCAAAGAATTAGAAAAGACTACTTTAAATTTCATATGGAACCAAAAAAGAGCCCATAGAGCCAAGACAATCCTAAGGAAAAAGAACAAAGCTGGAGGCATCACACTATCTGAATTCAAACTATACTACAAGGCTACAGTAACCAAAACAGCATGGTACTGGTACAAAAACAGATATAGACCAATAGAGCAGAACAGAGGCCTCAGAAATAATGTCACACATCTACAACCATCTGATATTTGACAAACCTGACAAAAACAAGCACGGAGGAAAGGATTCCCTATTTAATAAATGGTATTGGGAAAATTGGCTAGCCATAAGCAGAAAACTGAAACTGGACCCCTCCTTTATACCTTATACAAAAATTAACTCAAGGTGGATTAAAGACTTAAATATAAGACCTAAAACTGTAAAAACCCTAGAAGAAAACCTAGGCAGTACCATTCAGGACATAGGTATGGGCAAAGACTTCATGACTAAAACACCAAAAGCAATGGCAAGAAAAGCCAAAATTGACAAATGAGATCTAATTAAACTAAAGAACTTCTGCACGGCAAAAGAAACTATCATCAGAGTGAACAGACAACCTACAGAATGGGAGAAAATGTTTGCAATCTCTCCATCTGACATAGGGCTAATATCTAAACTCTACAAGGCACTTAAGCAAATTTACAAGAAAAAAACTAACATCCCCATCAAAAAGTGGGCAAAGGATATGAACAGACACTTCTCAAAAGAAGACATTTATGTGGCCAACAAAGGTTTGAAAAAAAGCTCATCATCACTGGTCATTAGAGAAATGCAAATCAAAACCACGATACCATCTCAAGCCGGTTAGAATGACGATCATCAACAAATCAGGAAGCAGATGCTGGAGAGGATGTGGAGAAACAGGAACACTTTTACACTGTTGGTGGGAGTGTAAATTAGTTAAACCGTTGTGGAAGACAGAGTGGTGATTCCTCAAGGGTCTAGAACCAGAACTACCGTTTGACCCAGGAATCCCATTACTGGGCATATACCCATAGGATTATAAATCATTCTACTATAAAAACACATGCACATGTATGTTTATTGCAGCACTGTTCACAATAGCAAAGACTTGGATGGAACAACCCAAATGCCCATCAATGATAGACTGGATAAAGAAAATGCGGCACATATACACCATAGAATACTAGGCAGTCATAAAAATGATGATTTCATGTCCTTTGCAGGGACATAAATGAAGCTAGAAACCATCATTCTCAGCAAACTAACACAAGAACAGAAAATCAAACACTGCATGTTCTCACTCATAAGTGGGAGTTGAACAATGAGAACACATGGACACAGGGAGGGGAATATTACACACAGGCATCTGTCGGGGGTGGAGAGGGATAGCATTAGTAGAAATACCTTGTGTAGATGACGGGTTGATGAGTGCAGCAAACCACTGTGGTACATGTATACCTGTGTAACAAACCTGCACATTCGGCACATGTATCCCAGAACTTAAAGTATAATAATAATAAAAAAGAAATATACACACATTAATGGTGCCATCCTGAAATTGTCCTTTTCATTACAACACCTTATTTATGTAAAAAAAAACATACACACACACACACAATGAACAATCACTTCACATACGTCAGGATGTGAGTGTGTTATAAAAATAAACACATGTATATAACATGCTATCAAAAAGACAAGGGATTACAAGTATTGGTAAGAATGTGGAGGAAAGGAAAGCCTTGTGCACCTGCTGATGGGAATGTAAATTAGTGCAACCATTATGGAAAACAGTACAGAGTTTCCTCAAAAAATTCAAAACAGAATAACAAGATGATTCAGCAATCCCACTTCTGGGTATATATATCCAAATGAAATGGAAATCAGTATCTTCAAGAGATAGCTGCATCCCCAAGCTTATTGCAACACTATTCACAGTAGCCAGGATATGGAAATGATCTACGTGTCCATTGATGGATGAATGGGAAAAAAGTGTGCTTTATATAACCTGGAGAATGTTATTCTAAGTGAAATAAACCCAACACCAAAGGGCAAATACTATATGATCTCACTTATATGCAGAATATAAAAAGTCAAACCTGTAGAAGCAGATAGTAAATGGTAGTTGCCAGGGGCTAGGACTTGGTATGAGTAGGGGACAGAGTGATGTTGGTCAAAGGCTACAAACTTTCAGTTACAAGATGAATACATTCTGGAACGCTAATGTGTGGCATGTTGACTCTCGTTAGTAATGCTGTATCACATACTTGAAATTTGCTGAGAGAGTAGGTCTTAAGTGTTCTCACACATGCACATAACTACATGAGGTGATGGATGTGTTAATTAGCTTGGTTTCAGTAATCATTTCACCATGTGTATGTACATATGTATGTAAAATGATCATGTTGTATGCAGTAAATGTATACAGTTTTTATTTATCAATTATAACAAGAAAGCTGAAAAATAAAGGAAAAACTGAATGAAAAAACTGTCTGTACTCACTGAATTCCACCACTCCACCAAAGCTGCTCTTATCCACAATCTTCAAAATATCAACTCAAATGATCAAACGTTGGTCCTCCTCTTTCTTGTCTTCTCAGCAATCTTTACCCAGATGTTTCCTCCCTCGTTGTGGGAGCATTCTCTTGCCTTCCTAAACATCAAATCGTCTTCATTTTTTCTTCTTTTTGGTTTGTCTCACTCTTTCTAGTGGCTATCCCTCCTTTTTCTGAGACTTTGTAATATTCAAGCATTGAGGTTCAAGCCTTGAAGCTTTTCTCCTGTCTCCCTACTCATTCTTGGTGTGGTATCATTTATATGACAGTAAGTGCCATGTTTACGCTGATGATTCCCACGGTAACTTCTATGATCTCAGCCTCACCCCTGAAATCACTACCATTACGTTCTCGTGTTCATTTTGCATTTCCTCTTGACTCCCTTCAGATCTTAAATAAATAAGCGAATGAATGAGTTTATGGAAAAGAAATCCTGAATAACTAATAGAAAAGATTCTCAATTTACACTGTCATCAGGGAGAGATGCAATAAATCACTAATGATACACTATTTTGTAACCTTTATAATGGCAGAAAATATTTTTAAAAAACAAACAACAAATCTGATTTATAAACTGATGGTGATGATATGGCAGAAATCAAGTCCAAAAAGACTCTTTACTCTTGAGACTAAGGAGAACTATCAGGCTTTTCCCAGTTAGCAGAAGATTATACACGCCCTACGACTTAACAGACTTGTTGTCATGTCTCTACACAAAGAAATGTTCCTGCAGGAAAAATAGATTGAGTAACTATGAGCAACTTTTGCCTGAAATTTGTATATGCAGAAATCAAAGTGACAAGTAGGCTCATTACAAAACCAATTACTTTGGTAAAATGTAGGAACAATCTAAGTTTATGTCAATAGTGGAATGGGTAAACTTTGACACATTTATATAATTTAACATAGATAACTAAAGTAAATTTTAAGACATAATGATAACAAAACCAAGTTGAAGAATATGTACATTTCTTAATGTGCTATGGAGTCATGTACATTTATAACCACATAACTAATGGGCCTGGAAAGAAATGCACCATATTTAACATAATCTTACCTTTGGTGTATTGAAGGACAGAAAGGTCCAGGTAGACAACAAATAAAAGCCCAACTGTATATATAACATTTTATGTAATAAAAAATATTCTTTGAATTAAAAAAATCATGCTTTCAAGTGTTTTAAAAATTGTATAGCTAGAAAGAAACTAACATGTATCAATGACCTACTGTACTCAGATTCAGAGAGAGTATAGAGTCCAGAACCAGAATGCCTGGGCTTATATCCTGACCTTACCATTTGCTAGATAGATCACTTTGAACAAGTGAATTAGCCATGCTAAGATTTGGTCTGTATAAAAAACGAGGATAGTAATAGTTTCTATCACTTAGCACTGTTGTGATAATTTAATTAGAGGATTCATTTACAAAGTATTTCCTATATGCCTATCATTGACAAAGGCACAGTAAATATAAGTTATTATTTTTAGACTATGAACTCAGCCAGTCTGCCTCCCTCCAGAGCCTCCCCACGCTATTCAAGGAGAAAACCAAACTGAAAAAAAATAATCATTGGGATTCACCTTTTGTTTTTTCTATCCTGAAACTATACCCATTGTTGATGAGGTCATTAGCAAGAGGAGCTGCAGCCTATTCTTGATTAATTAGCACAAGGCCTTAAGCATAGGTCAAGCTTGGTGAGCTGTTTCCCCTCAACTGACAAATAATATCATGTCCATAAATCTAAGCAATTAAAAGATACTATTTCATCAAGGATTCTTGTAAAATTTGAATATGAAATGTTAAAACATAATTGAAAAACTATTCATTAATGCAGTTATATTATTGCATAGTCTAAATTACACTGATACTAAGGTGAATGCTCAAACTGAAAATAAAAACATCAATTACCTGTCAATTTCATCAGGAAGATTATATATTAACCAGTTGGGGGAATTGCAATCAATGGCTTTATAAATACATAACATCAAATTTGCTGAATTTGAGTCTGTTTCTAAAATTTATACTTATTTTTTTTCTGAACATTAAAAAATACAGCAGAATTCAAGGTTAAGGAAGAGATAGGAAAGATTTTTGTGAGAATAATTTAACCTAGGAAGGATGTTCTCTGCCTGGCCTAGTTACCAGATTTCTGCTGAGGTGGCATTCCTTGGAGTGCTTGCTCTTGTGAACACATGCTTTTGTATTTATTCCCTAGGTTTTTCTTATTTCAACTTTTACACGGTTTCCTTCTATAATTCCTCGGGGGTCACCTGGCCTCTTTTTCAGAGTAAGTGCTTAGGTCGGTACTGAAGGCGAGCCGGTAGCCACCTGCGCTCTGAAACTCCCTCCCTCAGCCTTCATAAAGTGGCTGCAGGGCCCACAAAGCAATAAAACACCGCCACTTCTGGATACAGTATCCTTACTATCTTTCTATTTCACTACCATCATCTGACTGAGTGAAAATACTCTAACCCGTTTGCCATGTTTCTCGTGATAAAACCAGAGAAGTATAGAATGTTCAGGAGGGATTTAAACTGTCACAGACACAAGAACATTTCAGACTCAACTCATTTTGATTTTAAAGTGAAATCCATTTAGGTTGGTTTTCTCATCTTTACAGAGACTTCAACATCAAAAGGAATTAAAGGAAGAATAGAAGCTTGTTAAATGACAGGCATTTATACCTATGTACTTGCTACTGTGAAATAACCTATGAATATTTTTTAAAGACATTTCCAAAGATGTGATTTTTTTTATTTAACTCATGAATTTGGCAGTAATAAATTTACTAAGAAGTATTTTAATTGTGTGTTTCCATTTTTAGACATAAAAAGAAAACACATGTATAGAACAAAGAGAACAACTGCCCTTATCTCCAAACAGGTGTTTAGAAAATGTCATATATAGCAGAATGTTTAGTGTTCACTTAAAAGATAAAAAACCTGCAACTCCAGAAGGTAACCTGATTATTTCAGAAAGTTTGTGATTTTTTAAATTAAAGAACCATTGTAAATTACAAAGGCAGGAGCATTATTATTAGAAATTATAATTGATGAATAGAAAAGTGAATCCTCCAATCCCAGAATGAGTTTGAACCTTGTAGCTATCAGGTTGGTTAGGAAATGGCATATAATCATGGCAGGACTATACAAGCCAATTTTGATTAAATTCTGTTTCTGAAGTGGAACCCATAGAAAAAAGAATATTTTCAGACACTCATCTTTTCAAAGTTCCTTTTGAAAAAGCTTGGAATCTAGCATTTAGCACTGACATACTAGCATTATTGCCTGTAATAGGTGGAAAGTGGTTTACAGAAAATGGAAGAATTCATTTTAAATGTTTGTTGTATTTTTATGATATTTTGATATATAAACTTCAACACAATGGACTAAAACTATATATTCATACTTCTTAAAAAGTATTTTAGTATTTCATAACTTAGCAAGATAGAAAAAAAAGATGACAATGTTATCTTTGGATATATAAACATATTATTCACAATGATAGCATGCACAATTTATAGTATTTTCTAATTATTTCAGCCAATCATTACATGAATATTTATTTTGCATCTTCTATGTATGGCATTGTGTTCTAGACACTGGGAATGCAAAAGTTAAAAAACAGACAACTCTACCTTCACACAGTGTATAAACAAGCAGAAACAACAAACAAGCTTGTGTCTGTGTACAAAGATCTTACATTGTAGACAGTAAGGACTAAAGAATAAATAAAGCAGAGAGGCAGGGGCATGAACTGCCATGGTTGAGAGTTACTGTTTTAGATAGGATGGCCAAGGATAGCTTCACTGGGAAGATGAATTTTGAATACACCTGCTGAAAGTGAGAACCTTCACCATGTTGACATCTGTGGTTTCCATGAGAAGTGAATCCTGGTGGAACCGTAATTAAATCTGAGGCTCTTCCAAGATGCCAGAGTGCCCTGGTGCCCAAGGGATGGCAGAAAAAATAGGAAGTAGAAGAGGCAAAGAGACACTAAGTCATGTAGGGTTTAGCGTCACAAGATTTTGTATTTTACTCTGAGTGAGCTGAGAAGGCATTATGGACATTTGAGTGAGGAATGGCATTTTAGTTGAACTGCTGTGGCTGATTTTTGAGAAGATACTGCAAGGTGAAATGGTGGAAATGAGCTCAGGTTGGAAACGATTGATGTATTATAGCACTTTGGTAAGAGACGATAGTGAGTTGGGAGGGTGAAATGTGCCTGAATTCTATATATTGAAGCTGCCAGGATTTACCGACAAATTGGAATAAGAGACTGAGGGTGATAAAATTGAGAAGTCTCTGGCAACATCAAATTTGTGGGCCTTAATAACGTCGGGAAGGTGGATGCATACAACTAAGAAGGGAAGAACTACAGAAGCATCAGATCTAGGGAACTTGGGGACTCAGTTTTGAACATAGTAGAAAATGGCTACACCACTCTAGCACCCCTGTGAAAAATCTAAGTGTGAAATTCCAATTGAATAATTATCAGAAGACAGAGCACATATCTACTCATGAGACCGAATGAAATAAACTAGGGAATGAGGAAGGACAGAAAATATTTTCAAGATCTGAGCCTGGAGTAGTGCAACATTAAAAGGACAAGGAGATAAGGAGTAACAAGCCAAATAGAAGAGAAGAAATCGGAAGAAAAATAGAACAAAAACCAAGTTAGTGTGGCATCCTGAAAACTAACTGAAGTCAACGTTTCAAGGAAGAAAATTTTCAGATGCCTCAGGCAGGTTTTATAGGGTAAGGATCAAGAAATGGTCATAAGACTACGTGGTTTTTGGTACCCTTGACAGAAACTTAATAGAGATCATCCATAGAAGAATGGAAGGAGAGGCAATAAACATGGACAGACTTTTCTAGCACTTCGGTTGTAGACATAAGGACAGTTCCTGCAGGAAAAAAAAAAATGAGGGAATAAATGGAATTTTAAAGTGAGTGATATAATAGCATGGGAGTGTGTCAGTGACAAGGGTACACGGAAGATGTATGAAAAGGAGGGTGAAGGGGGAAGGGATGGAGCATTGTCCTTGGGGTGGGGGTAGGGAACAAGGGGTACCTGGTGCCTGAGTGGAGGGTAAGGCCCCTAGACCATCTCCTATTACTCATCAATGTCATTTCATGAGAAGGGCTTATCTGACCAAGTTGAATTCCTCCCCACTCCAACTGCCTAGGCATGCCTTTTCCCCTTATGCTGTCATATTTTCCCCACATGTAATAGTTAATTAAGTTCAACTGCGGTATAAATAGACCAACCGATGCATAACGGTTCGAGTCTAATAAGTTTATGTCACTCTCACATTTTAAGTTGAAGTGAATATTCCAATATTCCTGGTCACTAGGTGGTGGTTCTTTTCATGGGGACTCAGGGTGAGAGGTTCATTTCATTTGCAGTTTTTGTTTGTTTGTTTGTTTGTTTGTTTTCCGAGTCTTGTCTTGGTAGCAGCTGAAGAGAGGATGGAGGACGGAGCTACCTTACAAGCCTTGAGAAGTGGGCACACAGGGCTTTTGCCGACGTTGCAGCAGTGAGAGAAAGGGCCGCACCCCGTGTACATTTGAAAAGAAGGACAGATTTTGGTGGAAGCTTGCTTACCATGACATATGATACTGAAATTGTACAGAAAATTATCTATCTATTTTCACTGTGAAACTGTTAGAAGGTAGGCGCCATTAAAGAGCTTTGTTTACTTTTACATTCCTAATGGCTTGACAAAACTCAAACATGCACTAGACACTCAGTAAGTATTTCCTAAATGAACAAATTTGAAGCATATATACTTTTTGGCCTAAAAGAGAGTTTCTCCTGAGCCAGAAAAGGTAGCTATCTCGGCTTTCAGGATAACGTATCCATCTGCCAATGCTATTTTGCTTTGCTTAATAAGCTTCAAATGTGGAATGTATTTTCCACAATTTCCCACAAGATAAAAATAGACTTTAAAAAATACATGTTTTGACTATTCTGCTAGATGTATACAATGTTAAAGCTTCATTTGACATGGTTCCACATGTGTGAACTCTATTTTTTTGTCTTTTGATATTTCTTACTAGGTAAATGTTACTCAATTTAAATGTATCTTTTAAATATATAATAACTAATCAGAAAGTAAATTTAAGATTTACTATGTAGAAGAAACTAATTGAGCTATTTTTATTATCATAATACATTTAACTATTTTTTTGTCTTCTGATATTTCTTACTAGGTAAATGTTATTAAATTTATACATACCTTTTAATTATCTAATAGATAATCAGAGGATAAATGTAACATTTACTATCCAGAAGAAAGTAAGCGAGATTTTGTATTATTATAATATGTTTATTATTGTCTTTGGTATTTCTTACAAGTTAAGTGTTACTAAATATACATATACCTTTACAACACATAATAGATAATCAGAGAGTAAATTTAACATTTGCAACCCAGAAGCCACTGAGTTTTTTATAACTATAATGTTTTTGACTCCTCAACCTGGTTTAGCTAATTTGACTGATCCCTACTACTGCTAGTATTGGAAAAATAAAAAATATATATATTAAAATTCGCAGTTACAGTTAAGAGATACAGAGGTCACCTCAAACTCAGTTACCAATTTGAATGCTCTTAGGAATATTTAGGTAGGTAGAAATGATCTAAGTTACGATATTTTACATTACAATACAAAGTTTGGGAAATTTATATGGATCTGTTTTGAAACGTTGCTGAACATGTGTTGTGTTAAATATATGGCCTCTAGGTACATGCTCATTTGCTTATTTAGATTTTCTGAAGTTTGAGCTTTGAATGATTGAGAGCTAATTGTGGTAATCTGCTTTGGGATAACAGCACTGAGTGACACTCAGGAGCCCCAGCTGGAAGACAACAGTGGCCATACGCTTAAGGTCATCGGATTTGTGACGCCTCCACCAGCTGTGCTCTAGAGCCCACTCTGGCTGCCTCTTTGTTTCTACATGTAATTCATAGTGTTGACATTTTGATTTATAATCATGTCCAAGTCCTGAGTGCTTCTCTGGTAAGTGCCCAAGCAAATGAATGTTCTGAGGGGCTATTTTTGAAGTTAACTCACTTTTTAGTCAGTCTATGGACAAAGTCTAGCCTCCAACAGTTATCACTAATGCCAAGAAGTATTCATAGTGAAATTCCAAAATTTCTTTAGCTTGAATTTTGTCAATGATTCAACTGGACTTCGAGGTTACCTTACAGCAGAACCAAAACTCTGTGTGAGTCTAATTAAGCAAGTCAGTCTTTTCATTGAAATGGGTTCTGGGTGAGATGAGGTGGGTAAGTTTCCTCTCAGAATGAATACATGTAGTTTTGGACACCATTCTGAAAAACATCTTTGTGAAATTTTCCTAGAACTCCTGAACCATAAACTAGTAAAGTTTTTAAAAATTGAAGACCCATTCAAGTACTATTGCCAAGCCACTAGTGGTATCTAACATGATCATCCAAGCTATTTGTTCTGCCTTCGTCTTCACAGTTTTCATTATAACTTCTTCAGTTAATAAAGATATTAACTTTGATCAAATTTGGAAATAGAGATGAAAAAATGCACTGGTTTAGGCAGTATATCTTTGTCCACTGTTGCCATGGAACATCACAATATTATTGAATCTTTATTAAGTGCTCACAACACAACATGAGATGTGCAAATTACTCAATTCATATTCTCCGTGTTAATTCTAACACACAATACCTATGAGATGTTATATTATAGTAGCAATAAGGTAATACTACAGATAATTGACTGTGGAAGGAACTGAAGCTTTGAGAATTTAACAATGAATTGCATCTCAGCTAAAAATATGGGAGAAGCAGGATATAAACCCCAGCCCCCAGCTACAGACTTTTCACCTCTACGTTGTATTTCCTTGATTTAAAGTATCACACATTTTTTAATCTATTGGCCATATCATTTTCTTTAGAATCCAATCACTGCCCCATTTTCATCTTTGGATGCCTACTTACGTTTCAAAGTCCAATTAAAATAAATATACAGATAATTTTTATGGCAAGGATTGGCTAATTTTTCACCACAATTGAGAAGACCTATATTCTTTATTACTTCCTTTGTTCACTACTAGACCATATTTCCCAGGCTCCTCATATCTGATTGGGACCACAGGACTGTTGTTTGTGGAATGTGGAATGTGTGTGGGAGGGTGGGTGCCACTTCTGGGCCTGATCCTCTCACATGTCCTCCTTACACAATTCCTATGCTATCTTTTTTCACCTCTTGACTGGAAGCACTGAATTCAGTAAAGCACACCAAGACTTTACAACATGATGGAACTAGCCTACGTCTTCAATTCACCATGTGCCTGCTGGGAACATCTACGATGGATTTTTCATGGGTTTGTATCATACTTTTATTGTCTTAAGTCCCTGAGAATTATTGTTTTTGTGTGTATGATAGCAGTTGATGCCTGCCCTGCCTAAAGCACCATTTAACCTTGATTACCCATTTTAAGTTTACAATGTATTTTCCCACAAGTAATATCCTATTTTAACGTTACAACACTCATATGACATGAGTACAATTAGTGACTCTTATGAGCTGCTGTTTTACCCCCAAATGTATATATCAAAGTGCTAAACCCCAGTACCTCAGAATGTGATTGTATTTGGAGATGGGTCCTTAGAGAGGTAATTAAGTTACAATGAGGTTGTTAGGATGGACTTGAACTTACTATGACTAGTGTCCTTGTACGAAGAAGAGATTTAGACACACCACATGGGAAGACCACATGAAGACACAGAAGAGACAGTAGCCATTTGCAAGCCAAGGAGAGAGGCCTCAGAAGAAACCAACCCTGCTAACACAGTGATATCAGATTTCTGCTTTCCAGGATTGTAAGAAATTAAATGTCTCTTGTTTAAACCTTCCAGTGTGTAGTGCTCTGTTGTAACTGCCTGAGCAAACCAACACAGGGTTGCTCTCTGACGAATGCATGAAGCTTAGAGAGAAAAAGGAACTTTATAAATGACATATGAAAATAAGTAGCAGCATCAGGCATCAAACTCAGTTTTTGAAATGCCACCAGCCGACATTTAGTATTTTCTCAGACCTGTACAATAAAGATTCTAGTTTGATAATTTCTTCTGATTTCTATATTGTTTACTATTTTTACCATTAATTTGGAATATTTATAATACCATAGTTATTTATTTTTATAGTTTTCCTTATATTTTAAGCTTGTAGTAGGCAAAGACCATATTTCTAAATATTTATATCACTTATAGCATATGAACCAAAGTCTAAAGTTGAGAAGTCAATGATCAGACGTTAAAAATGTAACATAAGCGGGGTGAATAACATATAATGAGGGAGTCGAAAACCAATGTCATAGGTTATTCATGATGCAATACAAGCATGTAGCAACATATCAGATGATTTCATGTAGTTTGCTTGTAAAAATATTTGTCAAACATGTATTTCTTCAATACTTAAAATGTGATTTCTTTTTCCTTTTTCTTTCTTTTCCTTTTTTAGCCAAAAGGTTTTTGTGAAGACATTTTAAGTTGTATGTATAGATTGAGTCTGCATTGTTTTGCAATTCACACTTATCCTTATAAAAAACTTTATATGTTTTTAATAACTTGGAAATTAACATTGTTATATATATTAGCATAGCAGTACATGTAAATACAAACCTCACACTTACCCTTTGCTTCTATATGTGGGATTAGAAAAGCTCTGTTCAAATATTTATTGCATTACTTATCCTGATTCCTTTATGCGTCCTATTTGTTTGATACTATCTCACTATAAAGGTCTGAGGCAGAGTTCCTTAAAATTATGACTGTCATGGTAACTACCAGCTACCACTGTAATGGTAACCCTGGTAGTGTGGTTTCCTCTAAAATATTTAAGGCTGGAATACCAAAAAGCGAAATAAAATGACTTTGTAATAACAGAAATTAATTTAAAAATAGATTCATAAATCTAACATTCCTGTTTGTCACTTTTGAAACATTATTAGCTTGTAAAACATAAAAAAATTAGACAAAAATATATGCATGCTGACATAAATTAGATTTCAAAAGCATCATTTTTAATAAAGGTTTTTAACTGCCTCAGTCTGGAAATAGTCTGCAATCTGGTTGATAAATATGCGGCAAATGACAAATTAATATGTGTTGGCCCTCATCAACATCGGAGACAAATGTTATTATAATGTTTTGGACTCTGCTCAGTTTCGTCTGTCTGGAGAAGGCTGTACAAATGGCAGAGCGTCTGCAATTCAGAGGGACGAAGCTGCCCTCTATGTGAAAACAGTGTGTGCTGCATCATGCAATAAAAAGTGAAAGGTTAAAAGATTTAGAAAAAAACACATTTTATTAATCTGCCAAATCCATTAAAACCCTTAAAGATTGAAAACAAGGACTATGTAACTGAGATCCAATAGGACCTGTAAAATCTCAATGGAACTAGTCCATGCTTTCCCTGTGGATTGTCTACTTCTAGAATTCAATACTCTACTAAATGTGTCTCTCTTAAAATTTTTCATCTATAAGCTTTTAAAAATGGAATAAAACTACCTTTTCAGAAAATGTAGAATAATACATAGAAAATATAGACAATTAAAATGATTTTAAACATTTCTGATATCTTAGACTGTGTATAAACCTAATAATAAACCAAACTATTTTCTTATTCTCAAAATATTTCTATAAAACAAATGTTTTTATGAGTTGCCTCAGAGTTTTCTTTCCCAAGAAAACAGGCCAGTTATGACATATGTAACATCAAGAGTCCAGAAATATGCCCATGTCTCAAGTCACTCATATTAAGTAATATTTTTATGGGTTTTATTATTCATATTTTTATTTTCTCTTCTATATTTAGATTGACAAAAGTGATTACTAGGACTTCATATGGATAGATGCTATATTATATTATTTGATTACTATGGATTTATAAATAGTTGTATTTTAGTCCCAGATGTGTCCATTAATGGATGTATTATTCTGGACAAAAATAGAAAAATTTATAGCATATCAAACAGACTTCTTCCAAAGATTAAACATATCTCGAGCTAAAAAACACTTTCTCAGCAAAAGGCATGTAGTAAGTTATTAATGAATATTGCATATCCTTACTATTAATATTGCTAGGATGTAAGTTTTTGTCTCGAAATCTGGAGCACATCACAATGAAAGTACTCTTTTCCATTGAGATGGTCTTGCTTATGCTCCATCCCAGCATGTCAAAGTAACAGTGGTCAGAATATTGTGCCACAACTATTAAATTGTGTTTGACCCTACCATTTCCAATTCTGATTTTCACCTAGCATGGGATCACTACTATGTTTGTCTTCAGATCTGCCTTCCCCCTTTCTGCTTAAAAATTGCTCTGGGAGCTTGGGAATTGAGTTTGTTCAGGGTTAGAGAAAGCCTAAAGCTAGTAATATTCTACAAGTGCATGGCTGTGTGCAAATACCATTACAACAAATATTAAAACATCCCCCATATAACAAAGATTTCCAAATTCTTGCCAATGGCACTTCTGGTATGAACTACAGTCAATACAACTAACTTTCAGTGCATAAAAATAATTTGGGGGTATTTTGAAAGTATTTCATTATTATAAGAGAGTATCATCTGCAATTTATTTCAAAATTAAATAATCGTTCAATTTTTACTGATCACCTATTTTGTGTTTTTGTATAAAATATACACCAAGTAAAATGTTTTATAGAGTAAAAAAGGGAATTATAGTGCCCATAATGACTTCTGAATATATAGCTAAACCATGGATTAAAACAAAGTTAAAACTTCAAATTTTCTATAGTCTAAGAAGATTCAACAGTGCTGTTATATGCTCCAGTGCATGGAATCATAAGAATAGAACACAAAAAGAAGAAAAATTCTTCTGTATCATATGGTGGAGAAAAGAGCAGTTACTAGCACACAGGAGTTTCCTACCTGATTCTGCCATGTGACCGCCGGCAAATCATTTTACTTATATAGGACTCCAGACCTTCATGTATAAATTCAGAGGTGTTCTTATTCTCCAAGTTTCTCCTATCTCTGTAAAGCTAAAGTTCTAATGGTTTTTTTTTTTTTTTTTTTTTATAAACAGAGGCTTATCAAACAGAGGCTTATCTTCAGCCCATATCATAGCTATGGTGGTCCGAAATCAGAGAAGAGGACCAGGAAGCCTCAGGAGGTCCTGAGGCAGGTACATGCATTTGGAATAACCTGCAAGGTAGCCGAATTCTACTCCAATATACCGCGATACCCTCTATGTAAGCTCAAACGAACATATGACCTTTTTTCTCTCAATGTAAGTAAAGATTAATGATGTCTTCTATTATCCTTTACATTGTACAGTTGAGAATGAGCCATTGTAAATCAAGCCAAGCTTGATTTATAGTAGGTTAATAATAGCATCTTTGTAAATAAGGTAACTGCAGTGCTTATATGCTTAAAAGATCCATAAATATAACATAGGTTTCAATGACACTTTATTTTAAATCACTGAGTAATTTAGGCACTAAGGAGAATCTGAGTATTTTTATAAAGTGAAAAAAATGAGTGAAACCAAGAGTTTTAACCAAACTACTAGGACTTGCCTATTCCATGAAGGGTGAAAGTGGGGGAGGAAATGAACTAACATTTACCCAGAGCCTTCTTCTCTATGCCAGACATTCTGTTATACTTACTATTTTTCCCATGCTCTAAATGTGGAATTTGAGGCATGAGGGGGTTATGTCATATGTCCAAAGTCAAACAACTGGTGTACTGTGCAACAAGCATTGGATTCCACGTAAGTTAGTCACTACAGTTTGTGCTCTACTATGATGTACTAGCCTACTAGTCGTCACCTTGGAATTCTCTAAATTTATGCCAATAATTAAGTTAATTAATACCCAAACTTGCCTGAAACTTTCTTTTTAAAATTCCCTTTAAAGTAAATTATGCACGCGCACACACACACAAACACACACACACTGACAGTCACATATGCACACATTCCATCAAATTATTTTCATAACCATAGTAGTATCTCAGATAGAGTCTTTTTTCACAATGTTAAATTTCTTTATTGTCTTTGGATGACTTAACATCAATATCATGTTATCTGATATAGTTTGGCTGTGTCCCCACCCAAATCTCATCTCGAATTGTAGTCCCCATAATCCCCACATGTCATCGGAGGGAGCCGGTGGGAGGTAAGTGAATCATGGGCTTGGTTACCCCCATGCTGCTGTTCTTGTGATAGTGAGTGAGTTCTTATGAGTTCTGATGGTTTTATAAGGGGCTTTTGCCCCTTTTGCTCAGCACTTCCCCTTGCCGCCACTGTGTGAAGAAGGACCTGTTTGCTTCCCCTTCTGCCATGATTGTAAGTTTCCTGAGGCCTCCCCAGCCATGCTGAACTGTGAGTCAATTAAATATCTTTCCTTTATACATTACCCAGTCTCGGGTATGTCTTTATTAGCAGCGTGAGAAATGACTAATACATCATCCTTGTAGGATCTATCTGAATAATATTTGGCTCTAGGGTGGCACAGAAGACAAGTTTAACATTTGGTAGAACTAGTAAAGGAAAACCTACAAATAACAAATGTTTCTCATCTAGATCAATGTGCCTTGGTCATCCATACTTGAGAACACATGCTTTGAGATGGATTTAAATTGATCTCATTAATATACTGCATGTCTAAACTACAGAATCTTTATTAAATATTAAACAAAACTATTTTCAACATGTTAGTGCCTGTCATTGCTAAGTTTGATCTTAACTAGTCTTATATGCATGTACGAAACTTATGGTTACCATATACCATATATAAAAAATGAAATAAAATTATATATGGTAGGAAAAAATAACATTCAAAAAGCAAAAACATTAAACTTTCTTAAAAAGGTAATGACTACAAGGAATTCTATCTGACTTTGAGAAAGACTGAATGGATAGTAAGAAGGTGAAAAATCAGGGGCTTTCTTTCCTACAATTTGCCTCTATTCTAAATAAAAATCCATTATTTTAAATCAAGGAAACATTTTAGTTAGTCTGAAAAGTTCACAGAGATCAAGACACGGGACTTAACAATTTCACAGAAGGGAAGGTAATGTTGAGCTCTAAATGGAAATTCAAAAGTTAAAAACCACTCTTAATTGCCCTTTGTAATACTAATACTGCCTGAGCACTGAGCCCCACCTCCTGTCACATCAGCCATGGCATTAGATTCTCATAGGACCCTGAACCCTACGGTGAACTGCACATATGAGGGATCTAGGTGCATTCTCCTTCCAAGAATCTAATGCCTGATGATCTGTCACTGTTTCCCATCACGCCCAGATGGGACCATCTAGTTTCAGGAAAATAAGCTCAGGCTCCCACTGAATCTACATTATGGTGAATTGTATAATTATTTCATTATATATGACAATGTAATAATAATAGAAATAAAGTGCACAATAAATGTAAAGTATTTGAATCACCCTGAAACCATCCTTTCCTCATCGGTAGAAAAATTGTCTTCCATGAAACCAGCTCCTGGTGTCAACCAACTTGGAAACTGCTGATATAATTATATGAATTTTATTCCATTGCTCAGAGGATTATCATGAAGGGTAACAAATTTAATCTTTATTTTTAATGTAATCAACCAATAATTATGAAGTGCTTACTAAGTCAAGCATGGTTAGAGAGGTTTTCTTAAATTTGCCGCTATGTTCATACCTATTACCCATCTTTTTCACTAAATCCTTTCAAACATGTAGCATCATTATTTTAAAGTTTTTCTCTGATAATTACAATATCTTGATCATCTGTGTGACTAGTTCTGCTGAAATTTTGAGTTACATTTTATTGCTTCTTTAGGAATCATGTAATGGTTGATTAAATGTTTACAAGAACAGCAGGAAGTTAAATAAATAACATTATCTGGAAAATTCCATGACTTTTCTTTTATCGGGCCTCTGGTTTGCTGATTTGAGCCATTGTCTATAATTGAGATAGACTGGGGCTTTGTTGCTGGTTTAAATTTAGTGCAGCTTGAATTCAACTCAACTCATCTGAGGCAAGTATCAGGGCCTTCGCTCAGCAGAGCTTGGGCTTTAGTGCTCCAAAGGGTGTCTCCATTCTCCCACACTCCAGGAGGCCCAGTGGGCTTGCCCTTGTGTTTTTTGGCACAGTCACCTTTCCCCAAAGCAGCAAGTGGCCACTGCACATTTTCACTGTAAAACGTGGAGTGTCTGGAGGGGTTTTTTACGGTTTATCTGTCCTGCCCTCAGATTTTCCTCAAAGAAGATCACTCTTACTTCTCTTCTTCTGCCACCAATACTTCTTATTAACATTCAGTGAAGAGCTGTGGGCAAGAATTTGTAAGTGAGTGTAATGCACACACCCTGTATGTGTGAGGCTGTCAAGATACGCAACCATCTGATCACCACACAGTCTGACTTTCAGACTTTATTAAGGTCCATCTGTTTTTGTCTCATTTGCGTCCATTTTATTAAATAATTCACCTAACTTAGTTATTTAGCACCCACTCAGTTCCAAGACTTTTTGTAGATGTGATTTCTCTTCTTTCAGTAGTAACACATCTTTATAATTCATGTTTCAGTTTTATATTTGTATAACCATATAGAGACACTAAATACCTATAACATACCCTGTTCTCAGTTTCTCACTTTACCCTCTACCATATTGTTGTTAGCTACGTTTTTAGGTCATAACGTAATTGCCTTGCAGTGCGTAATTGTATATCCTTGATTACACCTATATTTACTGACATTTAAACCAATCTTTGTGGTATGTTTTTGAATCCCTTACATACCTACATTAGTAATATATTTTCTCAAACATGAATTTTCCTTCAGCTGTGTATAAAACAGGATAAATTTTATCATGCCTTGATACTTGGACAATATTTCTTAATTGTCTTCTGCATTCACTGGAGATAATGAAGTGTATGTTATATATCTGATTCTTATTCCTTCGAAGGTACTAGAAAACTTAGCATAGAGTAGGATTAAACAATTAAGAATTTGAATTTTGGACATACCACTTACTACACATACACATTATGTGAGGAAGCTATTTAAATAATTTGTGCCCTAGTTTTCATGCCTGTAACATAACGATAATAATATTAGTTACCTCCTCAGGTCATTGTAATGGTTAAATTATGTAGTTAAAAGATATACTTAGGCCTTCAAATAGAAAATGCTAAATAACTGTGAGCTGTTATTGTTCTTGCTATGGAAAACTTTTAGCATTTTTTAATTTTCAAAATTCTGAATTGTACCCTAATGTATCTAAGTGTGACTATTATTCCTTACCTAGTACTCCATAGGCCTCAGAGTGCAAATACACAAAGAAATGAAAACACACAGTATTGCTTTAATAATCAAGTCATGGGCAGTCAGGAAACTGATACCAGACTCTGAGAAGATAAAGATTGGTCACAATATGTGTGTGGTGACCCATTACAATAGCTGCCAGCTGCGATAACGTGGAAATCAGAACACACGCTGGCCAAGCCCACAGCTTCAAGATACGAGGTTAGAAAACTAGTAGTTGCATGGTGGTAGTTTCTTGATGCAACAAGAGATAAAACTGAGCAAAAGTCCATTTGTTTGAGATAAGAAGTAATGGCCAAAGAAGGAATGCAGAGATGTGGCACGTTGTAAAACCGGAACCTGGCTGAATACCGGAGTGAAATGATTAAGGCCGAAAGCAAAAATTTTGAACAACAAGGTCCGGGAAGAATCATCACTCAAACAGGGAAGCTAAGCCCTGCGGCAAAGATCAGATTAACGGTTTCCTTCTCACCAAATTGTTTCAAATGGTTTCAAAGTGGTCTCCTTTAGGTTTACAAGACAGAAAACACAGGCGGAAGAAATTGGCCAACTTGAGATGTACACAGAGACAATGACTTTACCTGGGGTTACTGAAAATGGAAGCAAATAGCTCAGAAGGCCAATGGCATTTGTGGGGATTATATACCCAAGGAAACCTTGAGTCTGACCCAAGTAATCCTATGAGGGTGAAAAACCCAAAATCAGGCTAGGAAACTACCATTCTCCAAGATGGCATTGTCCAAGATGGCACTGTCCAAGATGGCATTCTTTCGGATGTGGTCTAGGAAGAAAGTGAACAAGGAGGAATTCTCAGCATTTGGAAACAAGACAGGATGTATAGTGGATGAATCTTGCAATCAGTGAGACTTCCTTACAGAGAGCAGATTCAGAGACTTGTCAGGGAACTTCCTTCATTGCAAGGGCAGGGGGCCCTCCCCTTGCCTGCATAGCACATTTCATATGGCCTAGTGACTCTCGGGTATTGTGCAGTATTACCTGAGGCTCCATCACTCTATAATTTGATTTTGGTGGTGGGAACAATGGGGAAGCTGATGTGTCATCTAACCTTTGTGCAGAACAGATGAGAAAGCCGATGATCCGTCTCATCCTCCTCAAGGCTGATCTGGACACAGACACTGGATGGAACTTTGCTCTGTCTTCCTTGGGAAGGATGGAAAATGTTCTCTGTTGGAAAAGTAACTCATGCAGTTATTTGGTTGTAAGAGGGGCAGATGGAGTCTTGACTGAGCTAGTTGCTCCCAAAATCCATGCTGTTTCTATAGCATGGGATTTTCATTGTGACATAGCTGTTTATCCAAGAACTAACTATCCTAAGCCTCTTGCAACTAGAAGTATCCACATCAGTACCTGTCAAAAGTGATGTGTGGGTTTTTAAGAAACTGATATACCACGTTCACTTACTCTTTCCCCTCATCATGCTGCAGGCACAGGATTCTTGGGCCATTCCTGATAAAAAGAGCTACAAAATGGAAGGAGGCTGAATCCCTGAATCAATCCAGGGAGAAAAGCCTCTTATTCACTGCCCAAGATCACCTGCATTGAATGGTTATTTGAGTAAAAGTATGTTTCTCTTTTGTCACACAACTTGAATTTGGAGATTGACTGTAACACTATCTAATAATTTTCTATAATACACTTACCACTCATTGCACCTTTTTTTTTTCTTCCAGACTTTCTAGCATTTAAAAAAATTGACACTACTGATATTTTGGGTCAAATAATTATTTGGGTTGAGGGTTGCCCAGTGCATTGTAAGATATTCAGCAGCATTTCTTGTCTTACCTGTTTAATGCCAGCTACCTTCACTACCTCCACTATTCTACGCAGTTGTGACAATGAAGTATGGTTCTAGGCACTGCCAAATGCCCAGTGGCAAATCACCTCTGGTTGAGAACTACTATGTTAGATGATGTTTGGAACATCTGGACCTGTCTTCTCTTTCCTTTGACTTTTCTTTCATTGTTTTCATATTACTGTTATTGGCCAATGCAATGCATTCAGGTAGATTTTGGCTTGATCTCTGTGCTTCATCGACCTCTCCAATACCTAAGACCACTTAGTGCTACAGTCATTAGACTCTCACATCTACTGACATGGAATGTGCTATCCATGCTGATGCTGCCTCAGAGATGATAGTTTCTCCTTCCCAACACTTATAACTCAATTATGGTTTTATTTCTGTATTTAAACAGTTTATGCTGTTTTACCAGGGGCAAGAGATTGCAGTATCAGTTTGTTACCTTGAAAGGGCAACACCTGACCTACATCTTGGATAGTCCTTTGTTTTTACCCTTGATCTGATGTATTTTTATGTGTATTCTTTGGCTGTTTTCTCTCACTGATATCTACCTTAAGTTTCAGTTAGGTGACTTAATTGCTATTTAATGAATAATGACTCTCAACTAACCTACTTTGACACTGTCATGTAAAACTCTTGTTGATATTCATAGAGAATTAGAATGGATTGGCACTGTGCATGCTATCAAGTAGCCATGCATAACGTATATGTTGAAAAACTCCTGAAAATATGTTTTAGAGACCAGTATTCTGAGCACACTCTCCACACTTCTGGACCTTTCTCTCATCCAAAGGCAATTCCTTCATAAGCTTGTTATGATCTCTCCTCTAGCTGACATTTTATGCTTCTGCAATTCCCCTCTCAGCTCTTGTGAGCCAAATAATACCCCCTAACAGCACAGATTCTGCCACCACACTACATTAAAATTTCATATTAAACAAGACAATGTACATATACTTTGTATTGACCATGCTAAATTGCTTTCTATATCTGATTCAGCCTTTTAAAATGTAAATCCATCACCAATGATTTCAAGCTACTGCAAGCGATATTACCTGATAATCACCTGCACTTAGGCAAAGAGCTGCCTCAGTGTTGTGCATAGGTGGGTGGTTTTCAGGAAAGAAAATGGAGATGCCTCAATCGAATTGGTAAGTCTTTTGGACAATAGGACCAGTAATGCTAGTAATGGTCTCTGTACTGTCAGCTAAATGCAGCCCTAGGATTTCCAAGTCTTTTGAATTTTTTTCAGTGGAATTCTAAAGCAATAAAGGTAACCCCAGCAGGAAGCTTAGTAACTGTATGTAGAGAGTTATATAGTTAAATAGGAATCTATACATATAACTATATACAGTTATATGTAATTATTTATATTTTATTTATGTAACTGAATATACAGATAAATACAATTTCAGGAACATGCCATTCCTTGCAAATAATATGTCTGCTTTTACTGATTTTTGATAAACAGATATGCAAATATATTTTTAAGAATGCATCTCAACAACAGAGAATGACTTCTCTGTTGGACTGAATATTCAACCCTTCTTATTTTGAGGACAACTTTGTATTTGTACACCTGAGTGTGTTTGTGGGGGTGTGTGTGTGTCTGTGTGTGTTTGTGTTTATAACCATTATATGGTATAAATCTCCCTTATCAGAACCACCATCTAAAAGTGATAATCTCTTTCTCTTTTCCAACAATGATAAAATTAAGTTTTTCACAGAAATGTTATCTATATTTACTTATATGTGCACACACCTATATTTATATACATGCACACACACCTATGTTTATATACATGTACACACACCTATATTTATATACGTGTACATGCACCTATATTTATATATATGTGCACACACCTAGACCCACGTATGTCCACGTGTGTATGCATATGTGTGTTTTCAGCCAGGCATATTCATATATGCAAATTGCTGGTCTTACCTCTCAAATTGTTACTTTTCTATCTAGCTTCATAAACTTTCTCAATCTGGTTACATCTTCCTATTTAGCAAGAAGAAATTTTATTATCTTTGATGTTATGTTTATATTTTATATTATTCTTCCAATAGATTACAGAAATTTTCTAAATTAGAGGACTTTTCATAACAAGACAAAGCAAATGGAAATAGCATATATAAAACTAGTTTGTAACTATTAATGATAAGAAGGGTCTATTGAAATGAAATTTTAGTAGCGCTAAGAATAGAATGGATAAATATATGTTAGCATCATAGGCTTGAATACAAAGGCTGTAAGGTTATAATTTTAGAACATACTATTTTTACTTTTTAGGTTTCCTTTTATCCAAGCGTAGCCAAAAGACAGTGTCCTACCCAGATTCCCTTGATCTTACTACTTCCATGCACTTCAGCTTAGCTTCCAAATGCCAGCACCTCCTTGTCTTTGCCTGCTGGCTTTCTCTTGTGTCTGAAGACCAAGTTCCTGCCTGAAATACCAGGGAATCTATGTCCTTCAAAGGCAGCCTTTAACAAAAGACCAGTTGGAATTGATGTGCATGTTTTATTCTCTTTGCTCCTTAGATGGGATAATTCTGGGATGCAGTTTGACTCTAACACCCAAGACTTCTCCTGTGGGATCAAGCTCTATTATCCTCAATTGCAAAGTGCATGACAGTAAAATTTATTAAATGCTTTTTCCCCACTCTCTCCCTTTCCCACTCCCCTACTGAAGCTTCTTGGAATCACTCTCAGAATAAATTGTTTGCACTGGAATCCCCAGATCAGGTTCTATTCTACTGGTAACTAATCTCAGACAGTTGGTGCAGAAAAAGCTACAGGAAGTAGATATTCAGAATGAGATTTAACAATTAGACTGCTTGCTAGCAAGATGGCAACAAGGACCCCTTTACTGGTGTTAAAAGGGAGTAGTGATACACACTAGCATGCTTCACCATCACAACTAATAAGAAACTCAACTGTGGTGAATTGGGATGGAATTCACTGGTTTATGCAGGATCTCCAGGATTAGAGATATATGGAGATCATGGCATTGCAGAAGACTGTGGAGAAATTTGTGGTTAAATGCAGTCAACTCATTGAAAAAATAAAATTATAGACTCAATCTACCTATACTTCAGGCATAGAGTGATGGGAGAATTTAAAGACCTTCATCTCCTGTGACCAGAGGGCAGAGCCTGCTGGAAAAACAGCCCCAGGGCTTAACTACAAAAATAACATAATTAAAAAGAAGGCAGGATTCTGAAGCCCAGCAAGCCTCCGACACTGAAGTTGGTGTCTTGATAGGGAAGCAATGGAGCCCTGAGACACCGAGTGGAGACATCTGGGTGTATTGGCTTAAGAACCTTGAACACCCAGATTCCCATGAACTCTCCAGCTTAGAAATGGTTCACTACCACTTGTGAGAGCATAGCAACTTCCATGTGTAGGATATTGAAAGGCTTCTGCTGAGACAGTTGCCTCATGAGATGATGTTTCCATTTCCCGTATCTTCCCCCAGCTTCCTACTGCCCCTTCCCACCTCCTCACCGCTCTAGACCAGTTCAGAGGTTCAGCAGCGTAGAGAGGGAGCTTTATCCCAGGTTCAGAGAAAAAGGGATTTTCCATAATTATCGTGTCACATTTCACTATGATATGTGGTCAAGAACTGGAAAAACAATCACGGGATGGATGTTTTGTGCCCAAGATTAAGAGAGGGGAGGATGTAAAGCTGATAAGCCACAGAAATGCAATTTCCACAGTTCTGGAAGCTGGATATCTGAGAGCAGGGTGCCAGCCAGCAAAATTGAGTTCTGATGGGGATTCTCTTCCATCTTCTCACCAGGTCCTCGTATGACAGAAGAGAGCTCTCCGGGATTTCTTTTATAAGGGCACTGATACCATTGATGAGAGCTCCACTTTCATGACCTAACCACTCCTTAATATATCACTTTGATGATTAGAACTTTAAGACATGAAGTCTGGAGACACACATTTATTCCAATACACCTCTTATTTAATTCCTAGTAAGGATGCTTAAACTGATCTTGATGTGCAGCAGGAAGTGCTCCTTCAAGCTTGGAAATGTGATGGGGAGATTATGGCATTTTCTTGAGAGTGTTGTGGAAGGAATGAAATGGGTTCAAGGAGTAGGCATTCTAGAATTGATTTACTGGATAAAATATGAGAACCCACCAGGTCATTATATGCCCTGGAAGGGATCATAAAACAGTCCCTTTACTAAAGCAATAAGAAAAGCCTAGTGAGGAGGCACTGGCATCATTGAGAAGCTCAGTGGTGTCTCTCCTTTGTGGACCCGGCTGGATGGTAAGAGGTATGACTGTGCAACTGGGCTTCTTGCATTGAAGGCTTCTTGCATTGAAGGTGGTGGTAGAGCTGATGGCTGCCCTCAAGCATCAAAAGCAAGGTGGGCATAATTGTGAAATGAGCGATAAGGCTAGAATGGTAACCACAGACCCCTGGTCCCCACAATCTCTGATGATGGCTGATGAACCCTGGAGAGCCTAGAAGCAGTGTAGAAAGACAAACAGATGCTACTTGATCTATGCAGCAAAAAAGAATGAACAGCAGATGGGCTGGTAGCTAATGTCATCCCTTAGAAAAATTACTATTCTTCAATGAGTTTTCATACCTGAGACAATTCTCAGACTCAGAGCCCATCAATGAAAGGAGGAAACAGCTACTTTTAAACCTTGCAATGCAGGAACACACTAAACATAAGCAATAGTAATTCATCTATTTTTTTTCCCCTGAAGCTATTTACTAGAGTAAAGGAGTTATCTAGACTGTTAGATACAGGGTCTGAAGTGACCCTTATACCAGGAGACTCATAATTGCGTCATGGCCTCTGGTTAGAGTGGAGGCTATGGGAACCAGGCAATAAATAGAGTTGGGGCCGTGTCCATATCATAGTTCATTCAATGGGCCTACAGAACCAATCCTGCAAGATGCAAATTTCAGCCTTGATTACTAGGCTGAAATTATGATCATCTTATGACCAAGATGAATGTACTTACATTTGTCAAGCCCCCAGTCACACTGGCTTCTTTGCCTGTAACATAATAACAGGGTAGTACAAAAAGAAGCCCCTAAAACTGTACCTGCCCTGCTCCGGTCCTGACAAATTTAGTAAATCAGAATCAGTCCCGTATCCTAAATAGAATGACAGAGACATACAAAGACTTACAGAGCTCAGAAACGGTGGCCATCATCCTATCCCTGTTTAATTCACTGGTCTGGTCCCTGCTGACACAAGATGGATCTACGGTGCCAGATCCCAGCAAGTAACCATAAACTTGAAGTGGTAGCTCCAATAGCAACTGCTAGCTGGATGTTCCCTCATTACTTGACTGAATCCACATGCCCTCTGACACTCTGAATGCAGGTATTGATCCAGCAAATGTGTTCTTTTTAATCTCTACCAGGAAGGAGAATCAGAAGCAATTTCCATTCACTTGAAACAGACAGCATTACACATTCATGTTCTCAGCCTAGCTAGGCATGTCCACAAGTGACCTAGAACTGCTGGAATTCTGGACATGGTGGGGTTCTACATCTGGCAGTTCCAAGGCCTGCAACAGGGACTGTCGCTTGTCCCATTAAACTTCCTGCTAAAGGTTTTTGTTTCTCATTTATTTGTTTCATTCTCATATGTGACCAACAATCCCTTCAAGGAACTGATGACGGGGTGGAAGGACCTTAACATGGTGCATGAGTGGCCTCAGGAGGGCAGGTGAGTGGCTGCAGAAGGGCGGGTGCCGCCCATATCCCTCACCTCTTCCACGCCACTGTCTACCAGCCTGCGTTCTCATTGCCAACACTTGCATTTCTTTTCCTGAGACGTTTTCTGGTTTCTGGGCCCCACTTTCTTGCTTATATGGCAGGCGAGAGGGGCTGATGATTTGACCCCTCCAGGCTACACTTCTCTAAGAATGGATTTCTTCCCACTCCTGGGACAGGGATAACTCTGAAGTGCCTGCTTTACACTGACTTTTAAGTTGCCTAACAGGATTAAAAGCTCCTGTCACCCACTGTCATAACAGGTTTGATTATAACAAACCGATTTTTTATCTTCCTTTTATTTCCAGCTTCCACCTCTCAGTTTCCCTTCTATGTTTCCTGAAATCACCTCTAAAATCAACTTCTTCCTTTTGAATCCTTCTCTTGGGGTCTGCTTCATGTGACTCAAACTAAGACATTCAGGAAGAGTAAAGGAGTATAATTAACTGAAGGTGGAGATATGATGCAACTTGTAAATCTTGAAGCCTCATGCTGAGAAAATATATCAACAATGTGCACCCAGAGCCACCTCCAAGCCTGGAGAAGGAATTATTTCCCTCTATGATCACTGCCCTTCTTCTAGTGTGTATTTCCACTTATATCAAGCCCCAAGAATAATTAGCATTCACCATGCTTTCTAAAAATATTGATTTGTTGAATAAATTGCTAGAAATCTCTGAAAATGCTTTGAAAAGTTGTAAAACTCCAGCAAAATAAGTGACAAAATTAAGGAAGCATGAAAAAGAAAGTAGGAAGATGACTTCTTCAGACTTCTAGAAATAATCACTGGGGTTAGTGATACCCGAATATGGCTCCTATGATTTAAAGAAATTTTTACACTAAACTAGATTGTTGTCAGAGACCTCCCTTTCATTTCCCACAGCGTGGAATTCTTTCAGATTTTCTAGTTATGTTACTAGATTCTTTAAATGGTTGTAACTCTCCAGGACTTCAAAAAATTTCTAAAGTGGAGTTTAATAATAAAGTATAATGACTGGTTGGGCACAGTGGCTCATGACTGTAATCCCAGCACTATGGGAGGCCAAGGCGGGTGGATCACTTGAGGTCAGGAATTCAAGACCAGCTTGGCCAACGTGATGAAATCCTGACTCTACAAAAAATACAATTAAAAATTAGCCAGGCATGGTGACGCACACTTGTAGTCCCAGCTACTTGGGAGGCTGAAGCAGGAGAATCACTTGAACATGGGAGGTGGAGGTTGCAGTGAGCCGAGATTGCGCCACTGCACTCCATCCTGGGTGACAGAGAGAGACTTGGTCTCAAACATAAATAAATAAATAAATAAATAAATAAATAAATAAACAAACAAACAAAGACTTTATGAAATTCTGATTCTGATACTTATAAAATAATTCTACCTCATATTAAAAAAAAAAAAAAAAATTCTCACTCTGTTGCCCAGGCTGGAGTGCAGTGGTGTGATCTTGGCTCACTGCAATATCTGCCTCCCAGATTAAAGGGATTCTCCTGCCTCAGCCTCCCGAGTAGCTGGGATTATGGGTGGTGCACCACCATGCCCTGCTACTTTCTGTATTTTCAGTAAAGAGGGTTTCCTCATGTTGGCTAGCCTGGTTTCAAATGCCTGAACTCGGGTGACCCACCCGTCTCGGTTTTCCAAAGTGCTGGGATTACAAACATGAGCCAGTGGGCCAACTCAATTCTATATTTTTAATCATTCCTACATTCTTGGTGGCAAGTTTCCATCCCAGAGCCTTTCTTGCACTGTAACCTCATTCGGGTCTTCATGTTTGTCAGTTTCATCCTCCTGGGTTTACCAGCAGTAAGACCGACCCTGGGGACTCCTAGTACACTGCCTGCTGCATTACAGAACCACAGCCAAGTCAAACTTTTCTTCTTCTCTTTCCTTTTAGTGATATTAAATGGTTTGTGTTAAGTTCACAAGATCTTAATTTGAAAACGAAATCATAGCTTTTGATTTCTGATAAAGAATTTATTTAGGCCAGGCATGGCGGTTTATGCAGGAAGAATCGCTTGAGGCCAGGAGTTTGAGACCAGCCTGGAAAACACAGCAGGACCCCACCTCTACAAAAAAATTAAAAATTGGTGGCATGTGCCTGTAGTTCCAGCTTATTGGGAGACTGAGATGGGAGGATTGCTTGAGACCAGTAGTTTGAGGCGACAGTGAGCCATAATTGCACCACTGCACTCCACTCCAGCCTGACCGATAGGCTGAAACCTTGTGTGTATTAAAAAGATATATATATATTTCAAGAACAGCAACAAAAAATACATTGATGATAGTAGAGCCTTATTTTAAATGTGAATTGATTTGTTGGCGAAATACTTGTTTTGGCTTGCAATACCTAAAGGGAAATTATTTGCTAAGCTAATGTGTGAAAATGAACTCATTCTCCTATTTACATCGTGAAACAGTATCTTTTTTGTTTTTCTTAATTAGATGAACAGTCTCCTTGCCCATCCATGCAATCTTAAAGCCATTACCCTTTACCTCTCATATGCTAGCCCTGTGATCTGGCAAAAGGCCGCAAAGAGTGAAAAAGAAATAGGTTTAATAATGAGGTTCCTGACGCTGGTGTTTCCACTCTGTGCAACCATACAGCGAGCTGAACACAGCAGAAAACATCTTCTACTGCAGTTATTTTAATCGAATAAGCACAATTTTAACATGAATGCATTAAAAAACTCCTTTGGTTCTGGGAAACTGAGTATTAGAAATATGAGGAGCATATTGGAATAAGTTCAAAACTGAACATCAGGAGTAATTAAGGGAGTGGAGAGATTGATTTATGAGAAAAGATTAAAAGAGCTCAATCTGTTTAGCTTGGCTAACAGACAACTAAGTAGGGGATATGGTAATTGTTTACAAGTACTTACAGGATGTAAATATCAAGGCTGGAGCAGAGATGTTCAGGCTGAGATCAGAAAGCCTGAATCACTCCACATTAATAAAGAGAAAATTTAGGTTGACTGCCATCCAAAATTTGGCGATAGTTCAGGCCTTTCAGCAGGAATTGTCTCATAGGGAAAATAGAAAAACAAACTCTTCAGGATGTTTAAATGTGGAATAGCTTTTGTAAAACTGTAAGCTGTTTCACATTTATCACCAGCATTATTTGAGAAGTATTTACGATGCATCATGTTAGGTGCTGAAATGGCTCTCTACACTGTTCCAATGAACCACAGTATTTCTGAAATATATTGTATGAAGATGAAATTATGCTAAAGATAGATAAACAAAAGATAGGTAGACATTATTATTATCTTTAAAAAAGAAGCAAAGCACTTTTTACTTTTGTTTTTAAAACTTTTCTTGAACCCAAAAAAGTCGTACTTTGGGCTAGTAATAGGAACAACTTCTTGCAAAAATGTGTCAGTAACAAACTAGTGCATTATTATGTTTATATGAGTGCCAGTGATATTAATGCACCAACATTTTTTAAAACTAATAGAAAGAGATAGACAGCTATTTATTGTATGCATGTAAAGATTACCTAATAGAAAAAAAATAATAAGAGCATTATTATATTGAAATAACATAAAACATATGTTGTGATTACATGGATGTTTGTATATAAAAATAATTCTAAGCTAGGAAAATTTAACAAAATAATATTAATCCTATAGCAGTAACATATGTGTGCGTGTGTATATATATATATAAAATACGGTTTATGTTTGTGCATACATATATTTTCTTTTTCCTACATTTTCTACCTGTTTTCTACATTTTATACACACTTTCTACATTTTTCATACATATCTACTAACTTTGATATTTATTGGTTTTCAAATAGATGATTATTTTTAAAAATAGATAAACTAGATTGACAACCATGCCACTCCTTTACAATGTGCTTCTTAAATATTTACCCTTAACTCTATTCAGAAGGTTTAAATTGAACTAAACAATCTGTTGCATATATATCCATTGCCTGAGAATTCTTGTACCTCTGACTACATACACGTGCTGTTCACCTGTTGGCCGCTTAGGGCCAGTGGGGGAATTAGGGTATACACACACACACCCCTCATACACACCACACACACACATTGTGCACCACACTTACACCCACTGCACACACCTCATACATCACACAGGTGCCACAAACACATACACCAGTTTGCATCATGGCTGCCCTTTCCTTGAGATTATTTTCTCCCTCATTGAGAACATCTATTTTTAAAGTAGACATTGGGAATGGGAATTCATGTGTTCATATGATTTGTAAAAGAATTTAAAGTAAATGAAGAGGTTTGTGTAATGTACAAAAGCATTCCTTTATGATAACTGTGCATAGATAAAAATAATTATTGTAATTTTAAACAAAATAAATTGTAATTTAGGTTCTGAGTTGTTAAATTACCATAGAAAGAATATTGCTGATATTTTTGAGTACTCATAATGGTTTTAGTGAATATCAGTATACTTATAAAATTATAAAATCACATGTATTGCTTTCTTGTAGATAAACATATAAATTAAACAGCGTAATATAAAAGAGTAGATACAATGCCAAAATGAAAGCATATGATTCATTTGACATAAGCCACTGTTATACCAGATTAAGAAAGAACAAAAACTAGCAGAATTCATAAATGTGAATGAAGACCTGTGGAAATTCATTTTTCTCATAATCGATAAAAATTTCACTAATTTGGATGCGTTAAAATGGGCATTAACATATCTGTAATATTACGAGACCATCTGATCTCACTTTCTACATTTCCCTGGGCACCTCTTCCGATACTATTACACAAAATCATCTCTCTATGATTAAGGATGTGTTGCTGAAGTATCACCATTATTTTATTTAAGCTAATACTGCCATGATGTCCAATCAAAACTTGATTTATGTTAGATTATGTGCACAGAATCATGTTCTCTCAGAGACTTCGAGGCTCTTTCTGGAGTCATTTATCTCATGGATAGGAAACAAAGAATGCCATTTCACTTCAGGGGATGAAGACCATAATTCTAAGCAAAATTTTTGCTGGATTAAGTTGGATGACTGCCTAGCTTCAATCAATTCACTCCCAAGGATCTAAAAAATTAAATAAAAATAAAAATATTGATTTCTAGAACACAGATAATCCCTGAATATTGGACAAAGTCTGTTACTATTACATTAAAGAGAAATATCCTAGGACTGTACACAGATCATCATATTGTACAAGAGGTCACGAAGCAAGAGGCAGGATTGTCTAACAATCACTCTGGCACTTGGTCTGTGTTGCCTGGACCATGAGCCAATGGGAACCACGGGCATCCTCCTTCTCCCAGTAAGAAGAGCAGCACCCAAAGTCCACCTCCTACAGGATGGCAGTTTCGATCTCCCAGCAAGAAGGCCACCATCTTCCCGTGGCCTCTATGTTTCCTGGGTGTGGGAAGTCTGCTTTCTGAGTTAATATAACTGAACAGCATGCAAACCCAGACTATCAACTGGCCAAGCAGTCCTTCCAAGACTGATGGACAGGGTGCGACCTGCCTGGCATGTAAGTATGCAGACAACAGAGGCTGGCATATCTGTCAGGATATGGGCATTACCCCCTCCAAAAATAAAATGAGAGATGAGAAGAACTTGTCTTTTCTCTTTTGTTGCTGCCCCTTGTCTCGTTAGTTTTTCTAATGAAGCTTATTTCTTAACCCAGACACTTGGTGACATTATGGAATTTGTATCCCACCTCAATTAATGATGAATACAAGAAGGCCACCTCGCAATACTAAAGAGGAAGCTCTCTTAAGATATATGTGTAAGGACTATAGTTGGGAACGTATGGGTATTCAAACAGAACGTTCCTTAAATTTGAAGTGAACCTGATATTCAGAAGAATAATGAAAGCTATCAGTAGATACCCAGTTGCCATTTTAGGATTTGACTAAGAACATACACATCTCCTTCACAGTCCTTTGTCGGTTACAGCGACATCTATTTTTCAAAGAGAAAAATGTTTCCCAGAATGTACCTGGAGATGCAGTGTACTCCAGTGATCTGCAAGTCA
>NC_037685.1:42924511-42969757 GCF_003255815.1 Theropithecus gelada | reverse complement strand
TTTTTTTTTTGAGACGGAGTCTTGCTCTGTCGCCCAGGCTGGAGTGCAGTGGCCAGATCTCAGCTCACTGCAAGCTCCGTCTCCTGGGTTCACGCCATTCTCCTGCCTCAGCCTCCCGAGTAGCTGGGACTACAGGCGCCTGCCACCTCGCCCGGCTAGTTTTTTTTTTTGTATTTTTAGTAGAGACGGGGTTTCACCGTGTTAGCCAGGATGGTCTCGATCTCCTGACCTCGTGATCCGCCCGTCTCGGCCTCCCAAAGTGCTGGGATTACAGGCTTGAGCCACCGCGCCCGGCCCTCGTTTGCTTTTTTAAATGGCTGTAAGCTCTGGTGCTCCACTGCATCCTCCCTCCCATAATAAATCAGTCCCTGGGAAAAGTTCTGCAGGTCACTAACCTGAACAACATTCGTCACCTCAGCAGATTCTTAACAACATTCTTCACCCCTCGAGATTCTTAGCTCCTCTACTTCCCTTGTCTATGAAATTTTGCTGCATTTCACAGACTGTATATCATTGTCTATTCTATCTTTTCCAGTTTTTTTAGGCAGATGTCCCAGTCTCTTATTGGAGTAGAACATTAGGTTCCAATCAGCTACTCTATTCTGCTTGGAATCCAAAGGCAGTTAAGTTCAGATTAATGATTAATAGGTAATTTCCTTGTTTCTTTTGTTTTCTTAGCTTTATGCAGGTGAGTTTTTCCTGGATTCGATGTATCTACATGTTTCTTCTCCTCACATATCTGTCTCTCTCTCCCTCTCTCTGTCTCTTTTTGTCTCTGGAAGTAGAGGCAGGGAAGTGTTTTTGATTGCCTGGAATGTTTTTATGGCTCAAAGTTTAGGAGTACATTTGCATGTCTTTGCTTTTCCCTAACCAAGTGAGAGTGACATCTGTAGGAATTGTTTTTATTTTACTATTTCTGTTGTTATTTTAAATGCAAAACATTTCTCCCCCTCCACAGAGATAGAATATATTTGTGAATACGAATTTTTCTCTGTAATTCCTCATTGGATCTGCAAAGTCTCTTTCTGAAACTAAACAGGATTTTAAGGGCTGGTGCCATCAGTTTATCTCGTCCTTTCTCTCTGTTTTAAATACATGGTCTGGATTTTGCACTTCAGATTTGCATTTGACTGGATCTTTTTTGATGATTACTATTTGAGTCTTTCTCTAAGACATCTCTGATACCTTCATCTCTGGACTCTTCACTCATTCTGGAATATTGTCCCGCTTGTTCTTACATGGAGGCTCTAATTTTCTCCTAGTTTCATTCAAAAAAGAAATAAAATCTGGTATTTTGGTTGTAGTTGTCCTTATTGCTTTTCAATAATTTCTAGGAACAGAAGGGGAAGATGCCAGCTTTACACATCTTCAAAGAGAAAATTAGCAAAAGTACCACTCTACTGATTTCTATGTTTTCCAGAGTAAATTATACAATATGCAGGGGTTGGCTCTGTAAAATATTTTTCTAAATTCTCAAACTCTGTTAAAAATATTATACCTGTTTACCCATATGCTACATTTTAATTTCAGTACTTACTGTAGTATCTTATTTACATAATAGCCAAAGATTGAAATATGTGGGACTAAGCCACCAGAGATCTATAAGCCATCTGTAAGCCAGAGATATAGTAAAAGAAAGCGATAATTTCCATGAATAGAAATTAAACATGGACACACACACCACACATACACACACACACACACATACACACACACCACACACACCACACATACACACACACCACACACACCACACATACACACACCCCCACACACCACACACACCACACATATACACACACATACACACACATATACACACACCACACACACCACACATACACACACATACACATACACACACACACCCCCCACACACACCACACATACACACANCACACACCACACACACCACACATATACACACACATACACACACATATACACACACCACACACACCACACATACACACACATACACATACACACACACACCCCACACACACACCACACATACACACATACACCACACATACACACACATATACACACACACCACACATACACACACACATACACACATACACATACACCCCACACATACACACACACATACACATACACACACACACACCACACACACCACACATACACACACACATACACACACACCACACATACACACACACACACACAGAAAAGATGCTACAAAAATGTGGCAATCACCAGTATGTTTCTAAAAGTCAGTGATCTAAAGTAAAACTTGGAGGATCTTAATTGACATCTCCTATGAAACTGTAATGATTTCGATAGAAAAAGTGCTTCAGATAATTCATTTGCATCTCTGAATTAAAGGCGAGTTACACTGAAGGGTTTCTGTTGTTGTCGTTGTTGTTTGTTTGTTTGTTTGAGATGGAGTCTGGCTTTGTCATCCAGGCTGGAAGGCAGTGGTGTAATCTCGGCTCACTGCAACCTCCACCTCATGGGTTCAAGCGATTCTTCTGCCTCGGCTTCCTGAGTAGCTGGGATTACAGGCGTGCGCCACCACACCCAGCTACTTTTGTATTTTTAGTAGAGAAGGGGTTTCACCATTAGCCAGGCATGACCTCAGGTGATCTGCCACCTCGGGCTCCTAAAGTGCTGGGATTACAGGCGTGAGCCTCTGCTCCCAGCCGGAAGTTTTGAATTACATTAAATGTTTGTGTTTAAATATGTAACGTATCAGGTAAAGAAGCGCTGACATAGGTAATATAAAGTACTTCATCAGTGGATTAGAGAATCATGAGAAAACAGTTAAGTCCTAGTCTCTGGATCTCTATCCACAAACATGAACAACTAAAAAGACGGGGGAAATTCCAAGATACTTTCTTTTTACTTCTTAAATCATCTTTCAGGCAGTTCAAGCATTTAAGTATTCTAGCACATTACTGTAGGTCAGAAATAAAAATGATGCTGTGTTATATTCAGGAACTTAAAAAATCTCATGTAGCAAATAAATCAGTTGAATTTTTAAACATGATTTTCTGCATGTGTGTCTTACCTTAGACTAGCCACTTAGTGACCTTGTTGGTGGTATCATTGCAACTCCTGGCAAGCTCTTGCTAAAGAAACCTTCAAAAATTAACAATAGTTACAAAGCAGGAGGCGATAATTACCCTCATTAATGAGTCTGCTTACCAGATTTCACAGCAGTAGCACTCCCAACAGCAGATCCAGGCTATTTTTATGTCAGATGTATTTACCCTTGACAATCCTTAATTACTTTCCTAGTTTTTTCTTGAATCACCTTAACTACCATGACTGCTGTGAGCCCCAAGTTGACCATCAATTATCAATAATTCAGATGACAACAACGCCTTGTCGGACTTGATAGTACCCTGACACTGAAAAGGTAAAGCTTCTTTTGAATAAATCATAATCACAAATGCTATATTAAATTCCTAATTTTAGGTTTGTTTTTAAACCCTGTGAGTAACAATTTTAAAACTTTAAATGGAAAGACTGTCATTCATATACTCAATTTGTTTCAAAAGTTGTATTATGAAGTCTAATATAAGCAATGGTATTCACAAGAGAGTACGTGAGAGATCGGAATAATATCAATAGTCATACAATTACTATGTGCTGAAGATTTCTATTGTGAAGTTGCTCAACTTATTTCTTATTACATTTATACAAAATGCTGATGCAGTTAATTGAGCCAGTTGATTATCACAATTCTTGATGGCTTAAGATACAGTAAGTAACTTGTCTAAATGCTAGGTCCTAAATTAAATCCTATAAAATTGACTTTTTTAAAAAATGCAATGACATTTGGGGCCGGGGGATGGGGTAAAATAAATCCCCCAACAGTCTCATCTTTTCTTTTGTAAATTTAAAACAGTAATAATAACAACAATCAGCTTAGTATATATTTTGTAATGCACAAAATGTGTATTTTGTAATGCAATGGTATGTATAATGTAGAGGAGACTTTGTTTGTGGAAAATCCCCAAATGTTTGCCAATATAAAGTAGTGATAGAAAGTAGTGATTCCTGAAAGACATAACAAAACAAAACAAAAATACCCTTAAATGATTCTGCAGAAATCATCATTGACTTACAAAATTGTAAAGCAAGGAAATAAAGAGCTTCAAGTGGTCCAAAGTGGTATCAAAGGGTGATAGAACTCTTACATAAGAGGGAAATGCAGATATCCTTGATCTCATACAGTTAGTATCATTTTCATGGTTCTTGCTTCATGGAGTTGAACTCGGATTGTTAGAGTAGGTAGTTAGGCAGACATGAGCAGGGCAGGGCAGGGAAGGAGAGGTCACCCCTACTGCTGTCACCCAGGAATGTCAGGTGACCATCAGGTGATGGTCAGACAATTGATAAACTGTCTCTCTAAAATTATGATTGGTCACAGCTGGACCAGGGAAAGGCTATTTCCCAATAGATAGAAAACACCTGAAGCTGGTATCAGCAACTTCCCGATAAGATCTCAGAAGTTGTGCAAGTGGGCTCAAGCATGCACACTAAGAGACAAAATAGCAGAGTTTAACTGCCATATGACCTTCTTCTAGGACCACTCAATTGGTAAGGGAAAAAAGGCTCAAATGAGCATGTGCACAACTTCAGGGGACACACTGCGTGTGGTCCCTCACAAGTGCTGGCAGGCCACTGCACAGGTGGACAGCCTGCCCCAAGGAAACATGAAGGGAGGAGAGATGCAAAATCCAAGAAGCACGCCAACATATACAACCACAAATCAAAGATCAAACTGGGCACCTCTGCCTTCTGTTTTCCATATGTTGCCATGCCCATCTGGCCTCCTTTCGAGTGTCCTTTTCTTCCTTTCATTCCTGCTCTAAAATGTTTTAATAAACCTTCACTCCTGCTCTAAAACTTGCCTCAGTCTCCCATTTTACCTTATGCTCCTCGGATGAATTATTTCCTCTGAGGAAGCAAGAATCAAGTTGCTGCAGACCCATACAGATTCACCACGGCTAACAGGATGACATCTTATGGTTTTAGGTTTTACATTTAAGTCTTTAATTCATCTTGAGTTAATTTTTGTGTAAGGTGTAAGGAAGGGATCCAGTTTTAGCTTTCTGCATATGGCTAGCCAGTTTTGCCAACACCATTTATTAAATAGGGAATCCTTTCCCCATTGCATGTTTTTGTCAGATTTGTCAAAGATCAGATGGTTATAGATGTGCGATGTTACTTCTGACGCCTCTGTTCTGTTCCATTGGTCTATATATATATGTGTGTGTGTGTGTATCTATATATGTTTTGATACCAGTGCCATGCTGTTTTTGTTACTGTAGCCTTGTAGTATAGTTTGAAGTCAGGTAGCATGATGCCTCCAGCTTTGTTCTTTTTGCTTAGGACTGTCTTGGCTATGTGGGCTCTTTTTTGGTTCCAAATGAAATTTAAAGTAATTTTTTCCAATTCTGTGAAGAAAGTCAATGATAGCTTGATGGGGATAGCATTGAATCTATAAATTATTTTTTCACGATATTGATTCTTCCTATCCACGATCATGGAATATTTTTCCATTTGTTTGTGTCCTCTCTTATTTCCCTGAGCAGTGGTTTGTAGTTTTCCTTGAAGAGGTCCTTCATATCCCTTGTAAGTTGTATTCCTAGGTGTTTTATTCTCTTTGTAGCAATTGCAAATGGAAATTCACTCATGATTTGGCATCTTACACACATTATCTGCACTCTCTGGGAAATTATTTACAATTTCTTAGACATATGCTTTAAATTCCTCTCAGTACTAGGAAAAGTCTGACATGTTAGATATTATTAGCATAATGCCTCCTAAGAGGAAAATTATTAAATGATGTTAATATTAATGAAAATGTATGTCTCTTGAAGACAAATTTTAAAAATTGTGACTAGAGAAACAGAGTTCCTCACACTGACTTAGATCTCATAAGATCTCATTGCTATATATCTAGGAACAGCCATGAAGATTATGTCCTTGCCTATTACTGTAAAATAATAATTTTGTCCATATAATATGTTGGCTGATGTGGGATGCCGACATTGTCATTGTCCTCTCTAATGTCATGGTTCTAACTAACTGAGTTTACCATAATGCATCAGTCTTAAAATTTGTTCACATGAAACCAGACCCTTCAGGTAAAAGTTAAAACAGAGGAAATCTTCAAATTAGTGTCTAATTTTCTTCTTACTCTAGTTTTGTTTTTAAGTTTTAAGTTTTAATTTATGCAGTTGACTATAGTGTTTCTCCGGTCTTTCAATTTTTCTTTGATAATGCTTCATCCTTTATCTAAAAGTTCCTCAGTACACAGTACAATCTATCACAATGGAAAGAACATGAAATATTTTCCATGAATTCCATATACTCACTAAGAATTCATGGAGAACTATTTATATTCTGGTTTCATCATTATCTATTCTACATCATAATCATGTATATTATGAGTTGCAGTTCACACATGTTGAATTGAATAATATCTGTGTTCCAGAATTATATTTAGAATATTTGAGCCATACACAGTCCTGGTAGCATTAGTATCCCTCAAAAAATAGAGTGCTTATTTCATTTTCCAGTGCATGTGATTAATTTATACTCTTATGCTCATTTAACTCATTTGCAAGGTTGTAGTTTTAATTCTTTCTGATCTCCTAAATACCCCAAATCATTTTCCCATCACTCTATTATATATCCACGCTCTCCTATAATATGAAATTCTCATCTTTTTAGGATTACATATGTGGTTTGACTGAACTCTAATTTCTCTTCCTGTACTAGCATTTGTCAAATTATAGGTGGTGCCCGTCTTTTATAAACCCAATTCACATTATGCCCATCCCTGCCATCAACTTCATGACATTAATGTCTACATATGAACAAGACTCTGCATTTTTTGATTGCATATCAAATGGCCTTGACCACTTCTTTACTGCTACTTTCATTCATAGACATATTCTGGGACTTGTTAAAAGTCTTAAAAATTGTCAACATAACCATCTCAGTATGAGCCATTATTTTCTGGTCTTGCAGCTTGCCTGCTCAATGTTCCCAGTGAAGACTTGCTTTTGACCACCTTAGAAGTGCCCATCCATGGCCTGTCTAGCATTTCCCTATTTCTTAACCTTCTCATATTACTTTTCCTTTTAATCCAGATTGTGTAAAGTCACTAGAAATTTTTCTACTTATAAAATGACTAAACATATATTGCAGATAGCTTGAAAGCACAAATAATATAATAATAGTGAATAATAAAATGTCACCCATAATATCACCATCCAGAGATAACATTTTGACATATGATTCACACACACACACACACACACACACACACACACACACACACACACACATTTGTAAATCTGAGACAAAAAATGCTATGCAAAGTGGTTAAGAAAATGGGCTCTCTGTTAAGACTGGGGCCAAGCGCAGTGGCTTATGCCTCTAATCCTAGCACTTTTGGAGGCTGATGTGGGCAGATCACGAGGTCAAGAGATCGAGACCATCCTGGCCAATATGGTGAAACCCTGTCTCTACTAAAAATGCAAAAATTAGCTGGGCTTGGTAGTGCATGCCTGTAATCCCAGCTACTTGGGAGGCTGAGGACCCGGGAGGCAGAGGTTGCAGTGAGCCAAGATCACGCAACTGCACTCCAGCCTGGGGACAGAGACTCCGTCTCAAAAAAAAAAAAAAAAAAAGAAGAAGACAGAATCGGGATATAATCCAGCAGCAATGTATACTAGTTGTGTGGCTTGGGCAGGGTAGATCACTTTTATGTTCTTCAATCAGGAAAACAGAATGAAAAGGATGTTACCTCAAAAGTTGGTTGTGAAGTAAATGAAACAACCCTTAAAATATTTTAGTAAAATAAGTGGCACATCATATGCAAACAATTGATATTAGTTATTTTAATATTATCATTTTTTTCTAATTATTACTAATCATGAATAGATTATGAACATTTATAATTCCCTTATTTTTCTGTTTTCTAGATATGATTTGAAGGCATGATATTTAATGTTTGCTATGTTTTTTACTTGCAAATGATATATACACATATATTTTATTGATAGTCTTTTCCTCCGAGTCCCTTCACAAATTAATCAGCTGAACATAGTCAAAATTTCAGAGAAAACCCTTTTTTGTATCTACATATCTAAATCAACCTTCACTGAAATTGAATCTTCATTCTGCAACTATGAGCGAACACTAAGGATCACCAAATATTAAAGAAACACTGATAGTGTGAAGCAAGGCAAAGACAGAACTAGCAAATATACAGAAAAATTCCAGAAACAAAATATCGATTTTATATAATTCTTTCATTTGTTACGTTCAGGATAACCTAAAATATAAAGGATTCATGAAATGAGAAAGGAAATTAATTTATTCTTTAGTTTTATTATTGATAGTCTATCTTTTCCAGCTAGAATATACACTCCAATAGAGCAAGGATCTTTTTACATTTTGTTCAGTGATACATAGTTATTGGTTACTGCTTTAATAAAATAAATGAATAAAATCTGTTGAGAAGTGTTATTATGAGTACTATGCAATAGGTTTGGTGTAATGAAAAATAAAATATGTAATTTAGTTAAGAGCATGGCTGGCACAAACTAAGCCTTCAATAAATGCTATTATGTTATCATTATTTGTATATAAATGTACATTGTCTTACAGATCAGACAGTGCTGAAAAGCAGTCAGCAGATAACTTTTTAAACTTTGTGGCAGTTAACAGTATTTTGAAGAAAGTATGTGTGGAAAATACTATTTGCTTTCCAGTTTTCAACACTACTGACATAGAAATGATAGTTATGTTGTATTTAGCCAAGCAGGAAGCTAATTTTAAATTCTGCCAGAAACATAATTTAAAAACTTGATGTATATGTTTTTATGCACATATATATATTTTTACATGCGTGTATATATAAACACATACATAGTCTATTAAAGTGTGTGCTTACTATTATAAAACTAAAGGTTTTATTCTAATTTTTAGAGTTTTATTAGTAAATAAGAACAAAAAGATAGCTGAGAAATTAATATTGGGTGTTGTATCGAATTTCTCGGCATATCATGAGAAAAATTTAAAGACAAGAGGAGCACACTAAGTTGCTAAAGTGTTAGAGAATTGTTTTTTTCGCATGTTCCTGTTTTATCTTCCCATAGTCAATTCCTTTTACAAAATTGTGTTTGCACTGTGAATATTCCTAAAAAAAATAGTTTTGAGGCTACATAGTGCTTGTATCTGTTTCCTATATTCTTATAAACAAAGGAAACACAACGGCATACTAACAACCCTTTCCAAACAGGTAAGAACCTTGACACTGTCTCTCAAATCTGTCTCCTGCTCTCTACCCCTGTCTATCTCAGAGCAGGCATCCTGGCTTAAGACAAATGGCATCTAAATGCTCTCCACACACATGTACAATGGATCCTTCTCAATATTCAGAATACACTGTAAATCCAAACCTCATTATTCACTTCCTTGCTTAAAACCTCTTTTGGGCAGAACAAAGTTAAAATTCCACCTCCCGGTAAAGAAAGTCCTGCATAAGCTCTCTGGTTTTCATATCTTTCCATTATATTTTGCCATCATCTGTCTTTCACAAGGACTCTAGTCGTTCTCGAGCCACATAAAGTCCCCTGTATGCCACAATCTCATTTCTGAGGCATCCTGCAACTATCTCTCCATGTGTAAAATTATACTTTCTCCAGCCCAGAGATTCTGCCGCTGACCTTGCTGGCTCTATTTATCCTTCAGAGCTCACACAGGCTTCAATTCCAGGAGGAGCTGTGCTGATTGCCATGATGGGGTTTGTTCCTGCCTCTGTGTTCCCAAGGCATGTTTCATTTTGCCAACTATAGCATTTCCCATGCTGCTGACTATTCCTAGCTTGTTTACTTGTTTATCTCCCACAAGAGGCTGTAAAAATCCTTGAAGCAGGAGCTATGTCATGCCACATTCTCAAACTAGATAGCACTTGATACGGGAGAAGTACTCAATAAAGATTTGCTGATTGCAGAACAACATAAAAATAGTAGCACGTTCTGGCCTCAGGACTTAGAGACACGTGAGAAGACAGGATGGGCAGTGACCTCAGGTCACATCTCGTTTTTGCAAAAAGCAACCTGGCATCAAAATCCTTCTTAGAATCTCAAGGCCAGGTAATTCTAGCCTGGCATCTATCCTTAATTTCTTCGGTTACAATTTAAAATATTTCTTTTCTTTTTCCTTTGCTGTTTTCTATTTCACTCTTTCCTTCTTTGATATTGTCTCAAATATGATAGCTATTTTTTTTACCAAACATTTTTACTGGTTTGGTTTTTACTTTTCTGGTTAAGTAACCTTTTACTTTTCTGGTAAAGAAACCTGGTTTCTTCACAGAATTTTCTTATTTCTCATTGACTTAACCTGATACTTGAATCTCTTCTCAGAATGCAGCTTCTATCATATTCTGTGGAGTTAAAGCCACTCATTGTTTTGTATTATTTATATTTCCAAAAAAGTTGGTGGCAAGATTGCTATCAAAGCTTCTCCGCACAGAATTTTAAATGTGCCTTTTATCAAAACCTCATCTTTCACACCCATTTTACTTAACTGTTTATTCTTGAAACATATTTGCCACTGATTCTTCAGAATGCCAAGCCCCTCACAACTTTTTAAAATTGTCCCCATACTTTCCTCCACCTGAATTACTGCCAATACCTGAATTATATTTTGTAGACAACAAATATGATATCCAGCCTTATGGATTGCTGGTCTACTCTACTTTCATGACTGTCTTTTACTTCTCTTCCTAATGTTATTGCCTGGTCTGAGATTTCATTGCTTCAACTATTCCTACTATCAATTTTTTTTTATTATTTTTTTATTTTTATTTTTATTTTTTTTGAGATGGAGTCTCACTCAATCGCCAGGCTAGAGTGCAGTGGGACGATCTCTGCCTCCCTGGGCTCAAGTGATTCTCCTGCCTCAGCCTCCTGAGTAGCTGAGACTACAGGCACGCATCACCACACCCAGCTAATTTTTGTATTTTTAGTAGAGACGGGTTTTTACCATGTTGACCAGATGGTCTCGATCTCTTGACCTCATGATCCAACCGCCTCAGTCTCCCAAAGTGCTGGGATTACAGGCATGAGCCACTGTGCCCGGCCCCATCATCTTTTCTTTAAATTTAAATTTAAATTTTTAATTTTGTGTGTGTACCTACTAGGGGTGTATATTTATGGGGTACATGAGATGTTTTTGATATAGACACACAATGCATAGTATTCAGATCAGGATAAAGGGAGTATCCACTCCTTCCAACGTTTATCCTTTGTGTTACAAACAATCCAATTGTACTTTTTAAGTGATTTTAAAATGTACAATTAAGTTATTATTGACTATAGTCCCCTGTTTTGCTATCAAATAATAGGTTTTATTCATTCTTGCTATTTTTTGTACCCATTAACCATCCTTACCTCCCCTAGTCCCTCACTTCCCTTCCCAGCCTCTGGTAACCATTCTTCTATTCTCTATCTCCATTAGTTCAATTGTTTTTGAACTTTAAATCCCCCAAATAAGTGATAACATGTGACATTTGTCTTTATGTGCCTGGCTTATTTCACTTAACCTAATGCTGTCCAGTTCCAACTGTGTTGTAGATGACTGAATTTCATCCTTTTTTTATGGCTGAATAGTACTCCATTGTGTATATGAAGTATATTTTCTTTATCCATTATCCTGAGTGTGCCAAGTGTTTCAAATTACAAGTGATCCCACCTGGCTGGATCCTCAGAGCCAGGAATCAGCTTCACTGCTGAATTGTTCCCTTTCCTCGGCTTCATAGCAGCCATTCAGAGTTTACCTTTCTGCTAGCCTCGCCTTCTCTATGTTGCCCGCAACCCTGCTCCAGCCTCCTGATTTTCAAAAGCAAAATAAAACATTACTAGAAAGAACTCCTTAGCTTCTTGCAGTGTTTCATCTACAAAGTAGTATCACATAGTAGGCTCACAAAAAGAGTGGAAGCATTTGTCCTAAAAATTTTCTCCTTATCTTACTACACCTCTTGCACATGGGCAGTCATTCTTTTCCTGAGGAGGACTGGAATGACACATCGCTTATCTACCACAGTCCCCGAGCTGAGGCAAGAGCTGTCACACAGTGGCTTTGCATCCTGGTTGCCCTAGCCAGCAATGGCCAGAGGGAAAAAAAGGGGGGTAAGCCAAGAGAGTATGACAGAATAATATGAGGGTTCTGACTGGGATTACAGGAGTAAATATTGTACATGGTCCAATAAATATTGAAAAGGTAAATATTGTACATGGTCCAATATTCCAATATAACTTAATAAAATGTTAATAAATATTTTAATATTTTAATATTTATTTAATAATATTTTAATAAATGTTTAATACTTAATAAATTTAATTTATTAAATTTAGTAATTTAAATAAATTTAATAAAGTTAATAATTTTATTTTTATTCATTAATAACTATTAATTTGTTAATTATTTTTTGATTTATAAATTTATATATTTATGTTTATTTATTTAAATACTTATATAAAATATATAATTCATTTATAATAAATTATAATTATTAATTAATTAATAATAAAATTTATTAATAAATTTATTAATTTAATAAATAAAAATATTTAATAAATATTTTAATATTCACAGCTTAAATTTACTTTGAAGATGGATTCCCTATGAAGCACATTTATAATATGCTTATGATCCTATAAGGCTATGTCAGTATCTACCTCCTTTACTGCTTCCTGAGCAATGACATGGTATGTAGACATCAAGAGAAAACACAGATCAAAATCTATATGTCTCAATGTATTCATATTACCTTATATGGTGTTCAGGGCTAGCTTCATAGAGGCGGTGACCTGTGCCTGGGCACTAGAAGAGCTCTTTGGTTTAATGGTGTGCTGTTGCTGTCTTTAAATTAGGAATATTTTTTTTGAGCAAGGGAGCCTGCATTTTATTTTGCACTTGGCCCCACAAACTATGGAACTGGATCAACCAGTATTTTAATTTGGATCCCCGCAAAGAGCTGAGCTAGAGACCAGCATCTGCATGCTTTCTCAGGAAACAGAAGTTGAGGTACTAGGAAGAGTAGGCTGATTATTTTTTGTGGAACTGAATATCAAACTGTGAACCCTTTTAGAACCCATGTGGAATACACCTCCAAGTTGTCCATCAGAGACACAGAGCAGGAAAGAACGCCTTTAACACCTCCCATCCATCACTGACCACAGCCATTGTTGACTCTCTTGCATTTCCGGGTGTGCACTTACTGAAATGACTGGGTGAGCTCCTGCAAATCTTCCAACATGGAGCAGAAAATCTCTGCTCCGAGGTGAGCTGTTTGGGAAACAGACACGGGGCGGGCATTTTACATGTGAAGGATTTGTCAAGCAATAACACAAATGGGGTAAAAGAAGGGAAATGGAAGTTAGCCAAGAAAGGCTGTCAGACTGAGTCGTCCCTGGACTTCTGAGCCAGAGTGCTTATTAGGGCAGAAATGACTGGGTTGTTACATTGCCACCTTGCCATTAATGACTCAAAACGATTGTGACCTGGACAGCACTACCTTGCCCAATCATTGACCAGGGGACACATGGATAAAAATATGACTGGCCAGGGCGCAGTGGCTCACTCCTGTAATCCCAGCACTTTGGGAGGCTGAGTCAGGTGGATCACAAGGTCAAGAGATCGAGACCAGCCTGGCCAACATGGTGAAACCCCATCTCTACTAAAAATACAAAAAATTAGGTAGACATGGTGGTGCATGCCTGTAGTTCCAGCTACTTGGGAGGCTGAGGCAGGAGAATTGCTTGAGCCTGGGAAGCAGAGGTTGCAGTGAGCCGAGATCGTGCCACTGCACTCCAGCCTGGGTGACAGAACAAGACTCCATCTCAAAAATAAATAAAATAAAATAAAATAAAAAGTAACTGGCCAAAAGGTTTAAGTGGACCTGGAAAGAATTAGCAGATGGAGTCTGCCAGCTAACTACACCTCTTGCACATGGGCAGTGATTCCTTTCCTGAGGAGGATTGGAATGACACGAATGACACAGAGCTTATCTACCACAGTCCCCGAGCTGAGGCAAGAGCTGTCACACAGTGGCTTTGCATCCTGGTTGCCCTAGCCAGCAATGGCCAGAGGGAAAAAAAGGGGGGTAAGCCAAGAGAGTATGACAGAATAATATGAGGGTTCTGACTTCATAGGTAGTTTTCATTTTCTGATCCTGGACATTTGCCACTTCATTGTCAAGCATTTGGTCCTCATTTGTTTCATAGTAATGCTCTATTTTTTTTTAAGTAGACAGTTCTCTGGTTCACTCTTTATATAATAAAGAGTAACTCAATCATATTGTTGAAGGTGGCTATAGTTTAAGTCAGTCTGGAGATCCCAGTCTACCAGTCAAGGGGATTGGTGCAGGGATGTGTAACTAATCCCATTTAGGCCAAAGGGATCCACCCCAAAACTTGTATTCATACACTTAGAGAACAGTGTCTCTTCCTCTTCTATTGGACTTGGGGGTGAGGATGTCATCCTAGAGATCCAGAGTTCTGCTCCGTAAATATCACTGCATTAAGGTGGAGTTCACACAGATGTGAACAGAGCTGAGATAGAGAAATGCCAGTCCCTGCGGACAAGCAAAGTTCCTAGGTCAAGTTTCTTCAGGTATTCTCTTGAATATTATCTCACAAAACACAATGAATTCCCTTGTTCTTGTGCAAGTTTGAACTGGGCTTGTTGTCCATTGAAACCAGATCCCTCTTGAGAAACACAGTTGTCCTCAGTTTACTGATAGGACAACTCAGATGCTAAGGGGTAACGTGGTCTCTCTAAGAGCTGTACTTTGGGCAGAGTCTGAAGCCTAGAAGCAACTCGAATTTGAATTCAGATATTCCACCTGCTTCCACTGAATTATATGCTTTTAACACATATCTAATCAATGTCTGCATTGAATAGCTTCTTGAGTAGCTTTTCTCCTTTCAATTTTGCCAGTTCTCTCTCAATGTAATCATTCTGGCATTTTCATAGCAGAATTTTCTTTTCAAAACATATATTTGATCATGTCTCTTTTTCCAATTTAACAAAGTACTGTTGTTCTCTAGAGTTTCCTAGATAAATGTCTCATTTAGTAGATCGCATGCTAACTCTATGATTGAGTCACATGCAATATGCTTGCTGTACTATTTCTTCATTTCTACGTAAGACCTTTTCCCTGGATAAGATTTCTGCACTCAATTCTTTTATAGACAAAGAGTCACATCATCTTGCATAGATTCATACCTTTCACAAATACTATGCAATGCTGGAATTTTTCTTTACATGTATCTTCATACCACTGAACCATGTGCTCCTTAATTGAAAGGACTATGCTTTACCTTCCCCTCTTCTCTTTCAAGGAGAATGGTGCTTAATACATGGTATGTATGCCTCTAATTGTAGATCGAATTAATTATCTAGTTATTTTATAGCTTTCACTTCTGTGGCAAGACTTCAAAAACTGAAACATAAACTTTTCACCAGATTTCGTAGTGTTAGCAAAGTCAAGCGGGCAAAAATACAAAAAAATAAAAATGGTCACCATGTCATCAATAAGGTATTATCTATCTCCTGATAGAAGTGATTACTGATGAAACAGTCTTCTCCACTCAAAAAAATCAAATCAAACACCACTCTGATCAAGCATCTACTAATTTACAGAAAAACAAGAGGTAGAGAACATAAAAATGACATCAATAAATACTGTCAGAACAATTTACACTGTGGCAAACTCTATGGGATAAATGACTCAGTGTCATTCACAAATGCATGACAAAGGAAAGCAATGTCAACAAGGAGGAAACTGCAGAAAAAAAGATACTTGAGTCACACCATCCAATGATACTATATGACTTTTTTGAATTCTGATTCAAATAAATAATCTGTTAAATGAAAGCATCCATAGGGAAAACAAGGGAATTTAAACAGTGACTAGATACTATATGAATGCAAATATTTTTTACAGAATAATTGTATAATGAATTATTTTTGTTAAAACCTTTATCACCTAGAAATAGATATTAAAATAGATATAAATAGAATGAAATGATATTGGCATTTCTTTTGAAGTTATATGGGCTTAGAGGAAGGGAATGAAGGGTGTAGTTGACATGAAATTGAAAAGGGAATTTAAAGCTTTTGATACAGAGGGATGAGTACATCTCGCTTCATTATCTTGTGTTCTTTATTTTTACATACATTTGAGATTGTTCATATTTAGTTAGTTTTAAAACTCACTCATCATGGAGTATTCAAATATGTTGCATTGCTATATGAGCGTGTAGGATGCAGGAGTCTATTAAAAATGAATTCAGGTTCTCTGACCACTATGCACAATTAAAGAATACTTGTCCACTGCAGTGCTGTGTTGAATCCTAACAGGTTATTTTAGCACCATCATAAAAAGCAAGACAAGTTTAGTATGTTTCATGAATTCCCTTTCCCTGCCTCTTACCCCATGAAAACAAAGCAAATACACTTGCTGTTATCTCTATAGAAGCCAGTTTTCTGGAATCTGTTTCTCAGAACTGTTAAGGGCTACATTCTGGCATCCAATTATGAATAGGTATACTTCCTATTCAAACAGAGTGGAATTTTGGTGCTTTACAGGCATTTAGCTATGGATATCAAATCAACAGTGAAAAGTGATGCAAAACAATGATTTTGTAAGTAACTTTTGTGCTTAGATTTACTTTATTATATAAATGACAAATATTTCTTAGCTCTAAAATAAATCCTATTTCATCTATCATCAAATGAAGGAGCTAGCTTGTCTCTGTTTATCAGATTGATATCACATTACAAAGTCATAGCTATTTTTGATATTTGTTTAGAAGTAATTTAACTCCACTTCCTTTAGAGAAGTACTTACAAAAGTAAGACTGGAAAGAAAAGCATTGTGTTTTTTACCATTTATGAATCAATATCCTAGTTGCTTCTTGCCATGGTTTTAGAAATGGTAGCTAAATTAAACAAAGACAGCATGGCATTAGATCACAGAATCCAAACTCCTTTGGGATCCTACTTTATGCAAATTCCACTTTTGGAGTTGAAAGGAAATTAGAGAAGTTTAGAGTGGATAAAATGTTTCAATTCAGGCATTTAAAAGAAACTGGATAAACTATTGAACATCTGTTCAATGTAATCACATTGGGGAATACAACATCTTGAAATGAAACTCCAAGAAAATAAAACAGCAACTTTCCCAAAGCCTAGCATCCAGTTTAAGTTATACTGTTTTTGAATGACTTCCTTTGGTATATTTTTTGAAGAACTTTTGAAAACAAAACAAAGTCTTTACCATATTAAAACTATAGATAATACATGGGTGAATAAACTATCCGATACTTAATCCATAACTGAACCGTCTTTATGTTTCTGGTACCTTCTTCCTGGATGAAAATGACTCTATCTGCAAGCATTATATCTTTATCTGTTTCGCTTATCCTTGATGGCTGATAGACTAATGGTGTGGTCACTTGGTGGTCTGAAACATACAGTGCCCCATTTATTCTGCAAAGTCTTAATCTGGCTCATGGTGGAAAAAGAACAGTTTACATGTGTGCTGTTTTCAATAGCTATCCTCGGTCACCTGATCCAAAGACCACTTGGCAATGGAAAGACTAATGATGAGGAGATAGCATCAGCCAGCTATTGATAGCTGCCAGCCTTTGAAGCTCCTTTCAGCTTAGATGTAAATCATACACAATGAAGGCACAGAACATTAAAGGCAGAAATTCTGTAAAACCAGTTGAGCTGATTAGTACCAAATTACTGATGTTCCATCTGCTTGGACGATAATAATTTTTTTAACTGCCTGACTGAAAAGCTTCATTACACAAAGAATCCATGTTCAGTGGTCCCAGGAGATGTACTTTATGTATGCACAAAGGAATGAGATGGTGAAAAATACTCAATCATTTTATGAGGATTTAATGTCGCCATTAAGAAAACTAGCAATTCATATATGAAGACATTACGAAAATATGTTTCCAATAGTGCACAAATTTATATTTTTTCATCACACCGCCAAGTGAAAAATTAAGATTTGAACATCTAAATGTTTACACATGTATATAAAAATATGAATAAATAGGTGATAATTTATACCACAATCATAATATTCTATTTAACTGCAAATGTTGTGGCCATATTCAACCATGAGCTGCCCAGGATAGAGGGAATCATGGAATTTTGAGTATTCCACTCCTGTTGAACTCTTTCAAAAGTAAAGAAAATTATACCTTAGCCTAATACAAATAAACATTTGATTTATCTAACATTGTACAATGATCCTATGTTTTACAAATTTTTAAAATAATAGTTTATCTTCCCTTATGAATTTGCCTATAAGATCAGTAAGCACACATAATAAGAACGTGAGTCTTTCTTGGCCTCTCAGCAATGATATTGCTTTATAAAAGATACACATTGTTGAGGGACTAATCTTGTAATATTTATCATTATAAATTAATAAGTTATAATTCTAGTTTTATATATCATTTACAGATTCTATGCACAAGAGGTGAATCCATAATAAATATACTAACAAATCAGTTTGCTAGCCAGTAACCATTTTGACGGTAACAGGAAATGTAAATTAGGCAATGTATCATTGAGTGATTATAATTAGATAAGAACTTGTTCTGACAAATATATATGTCATACAGCTTAGGCTCAATAATATAACAGGCCCCAGTAGCCCTTATATCTCAGCAGCTTCCTAGTGCAAAAGTTGGTTGAATACAGGCATTTTAAGTCCTTTATGTGGGTCATGATTTTGCCTCTTGTTACCATCATGCTAGAACCCAGCTTGGAGAAACAACCCCTGTCTGCAAAATCACAGGTTTCACAGTGAAGGAAAAAGAGATATGGTGGGCAAGACGGTGATCTGAGGGTTTTTTTTCATAACTCACATGTCACTTCTACTCATAATCCACTGGTTTGAGCAAGACTCATGGCCAACCTGGTATTGGTGTTGAGGGTATGCATGATCACTTCTGAGAAAATTAAAAACAGCCCTGCTGGCAACCAGACCATGATATTCCTAAACTGAATACAAATAGCATTCAAATAAAGCCATACTGTAAGCCTGTTTGCAACAGGACAAGGACAAATACAATTAAAAACTGATTGAACCACTTGACTTTTACCTAATGTGAATGATGGCTGCTTTTTAAATCAATGATAACATCAGCCCTGTTTTAATGCTTCTACCTCTCAGATAAAATGTTTAAGATAAACAATTTCTGAATTTCCTCTGCTTACAAGAAGAATCCAATTCAAAACCAGGCATATCTTTCTGAATTTCTCCCAAGAATTATTCAGCATAAGCCTGAATTCTATAAAATGCTCCTCCCAAATCTCTTTCTTGAGACTTGCCACTGTTGCCCTGGGATGTATTTTCCCTTTCTGCAGCAAACTAAGTTAGCCTAACTTGTTGGACTATGGGTATATCCTTAGTAGTCTCGATCAGTAATCTTAACACCTCATAGGAAGAGGGCACATTTTCTTTTTCTTTCTTTTTTTTTTTGAGACGGAGTCTGGCTCTGTCGCCCAGGCTGGAGTGCAGTGGCCGGATCTCAGCTCACTGCAAGCTCCGCCTCCCGGGTTTATGCCATTCTCCTGCCTCAGCCTCCCGAGTAGCTGGGACTACAGGCGCCTGCCACGTTGCCCGGCTAGTTTTTTTATATTTTTTTTTAGTAGAGATGGGGTTTCACTGTGTTAGCCAGGATGGTCTCGATCTCCTGACCTCGTGATCCGCCCATCTCGGCCTCCCAAAGTGCTGGGATAACAGGCTTGAGCCACCGCGCCCGGCCCACATTTTCAACAATAATGACAGCTACCATACTTATGATGATCTACATGTAAAATATCTACAATTATAGCAGCACAAAAGAAATGATGCCGTATGTTCTTAGTACTCTAATTAATACATCAAAATGCATGATTAGTTGAACCCTTCTTTGAAAAAAACTCTACTCAGATTGACTTTAAATACGCTTTCATGTTGGCAAGCATTTTTCCAAATCATTACTTCATAATGTTTCTTTCTTTGAAAATTAAAAATCGAGTAAATTCATTTTCTCTTTCTCAAAACTGAGAAAAGGAGAGAAGATGGAAAAGTATCCATCTCCTAGATTCTCTGATGATAAACATAAGTTATTTAAATTATACATCTATAAAATAATGTAAACTTATGTTTATCATAACTTATTTATGTTTATATATGTATAAATTAACTTACTAGTAACTAATATTAAGAAATTAGTTTATGGGAGATACTATGGTCTAAGTATTTATGTTTCCCCCAAAACACATTTAGCAAACTAATCTCCCTCAAAACTGGGATTTGCTCCCTTATAAAGGAGGCTTGTTCACCCCTTCCATCATGTAAAGGCATTGCTAGAAGGCACCATCTTTGAAGCAGGGAGTGAGCTCTTATCAGACACCAGCTCTACTGGCACATTGATCTTGGACTTCCCAACCTCCAGAGCTGTGAGCAATAAATTATTATTGTTTACAAAAAATTATTGTTGTTTGCAAATATCCTGGTCTAACATATTTTGTTATAGCAGCATGAAAAGACTTAACCAGGGTTTAGGAGCGTTCTCAATCAATTCTTTAGCGGTAATGATATCTGCAGTGAGCCTGAATGAAGAGTTACACATCAAATTTTTCCATAAAAAATAAACACATAAATGTGGAAATTTCAACTGTTAGGGCATCAAAGGTTGATAAATAATACATTTTTTAATCTCTGTGAATATTTGTTCCTATTTTCAACCAGTAAAAAGACAAGTCTTTGTATTTCTTTGCTAGAGGGCTTTAATATTGCTGTACAATATGAACTATTATCAAGGCAAAAGGGCGGGTGGAAGGAAAAGGGAACTGATGTTTTGCAATCAGAGGTAAATGTTCCTGAAAGACTTGAGACAAGATAGAGCATTCTGCATCTAAGAAATTGACGCATATTCAGTATAGCTTAAGCATGGAGAGAGTGCTGGTGAATAGTGATGAGAGAAGCACTGTAAAGATCAGCAGAAACCAACTCATCCACAATGACCTCAGCAAGCATTATAAGAAATTTGAACTTCATCCTAACAGCAAAGGGAGGCACTGGAGAATTCTCTTGAGAGGTAAGCATCATAATATTATTGGCATAATAGGTAATTCTGAGTGCAGTATGGGGTATACCTGAAGTCAGTAAAGCGAATGAAGATACTGTTGCAGTAACCCCTGTAAAAAACAGGAATAACCTGAAACAGAAAAGTAACTAAAACATACCCAAGTTTGTGAATGATGATGACTTTCATTACATGAAGGAGGCAGGGAAGGAAGTGGAAGCAATTTGAGGGATGAAATGAATTTAATTTTGGCATGATGAAAAATTAAATTTGCATGGGTGAAAAGTATGTTAAGTATGTGCCTACAGATGTCCAGAGATAAGTTATGCATATGGATCTGACATTTAGAAAAAAATTTGGATTAAAAGTATTGATTCTAGATTCATCTTCATTTACATGGTACTAGAAATACAGAAATGGATACAATTACATAGGAAAAGTGTCTAAAATGAGGTATTAGGTTTGACTAAAGCAGAAACCCAAAGTACATCAATGTTAATTTTGCAGCCTTAGATAGAGAAGCCCACAAACGAAATTGAGGAAGAGGAACGTGAGATGCAAGAATGAGAGCAGTTTTGGAAGCCAAAGGAGGAGTTTTATAAGAAGATGGTATCATTCATATTGCCATTTTTTTCCATGAGACTAAAAAAATCTAAAGGCGGAACTGGAAGACTCTGCTAAGACAGTACAGTTTCAATATAATATGACGCCATCAAAACGCAGGATATTGTAAATGAGAAGTATGACTGTATTTATGACAACTGATGTCAGTGAGCGAACTTGATCCAAATATCGTAGTCGAACTAAGAGATGTATTAGCAACATTAAATAAATCATTGTGTTTGGGCCTCAGGCATTACTGGAATCAGCATCTTGATGCCAGAGGGCACTGTATTTAATTCCTGAATTTTGTATATATGTGTTATTCTCTCTAGTGGGATTTCTCTAATGTCAGGAAAAAATGGCTGCCAGTGGCCTTGACACCGGGAGAACCTTGGTGTGTGCTTGTTCTGCTGAGCTTGCTCTCTTGCATCTCAACCCCTTGCCTGGAGGAGTTCCATCCGAGTAGTTGCTGCCCCTTCAGCCTGAGCCACGGAATGAACATATGAGAAGCAAAACTGAGCCCCACGCACAGCAGAATCTCAGCATAGCCAGACTTGCAGCTTGAAGCAGATCTTCCCAGTTCCGCTCAACCTAAAGCAGCAACAAGCAGCCAATCTGTGGCCCACAGTGAATAAGCCTTGTTGCAAAAAGCTCTTATGTTTTAGGGTCATCTGTTACCCCCCCTTTTATGAGACAAGAGGTAAATGACACAACTGGGGTTATGTTTGTCACTCTCCTCCAAAACTACACTTTTAATTAAGGAAATGTAATTTCACTGAAATGGGGACGGAGGTTTATCCAGGATAAAGAACAGGTGCTGGAGAAGTAAAAAGGCAGACACTCAATTGTGTGACAGAGTGAGCAGAGTTGTCAAAATGAAAGAATAGTGTCAACAAGAAGTCTGGGTGTGAAAGTAGGAGATATTTTAATGTAGTAGCTGCAGGGTGTTGTGAAGTTGAGGTTTGGTTTAGTTTTCCTTTTTTTAAAAAAGTTTTAAGCTGTTCTGTTTTTCTACTTTATATAAAAGCTGATAGGGTAGAATGAATAAAGCAGGAGTCTTTGAAAAGACCAATAAAATACTGGCAAACCGAATCCAGCAGCACATCAAAAAGCTTATCCACCATGATCAAGTGGGCTTCATCCCTGGGATGCAAGGCTGGTTCAACATATGTAAATCAGTAAACATAATCCAGCATATAAACAGAACCAAAGACAAAAACCACATGATTATCTCAATAGCTGCAGAAAAGGCCTTTGACAAAGTTCAACAGCCCTTCATGCTAAAAACTCTCAATAAATTCGTTATCGATGGAACATATCTCAAAATAATAAGAGCTATTTATGACAAACCCACAGCCAATATCATAATGAATTGGCAAAAACTGGGAGCATTCTCTTTGAAAACTGGCACAAGACAGGGATGCCCTCTCTCTCACCTCTCCTATTCAATGTGAAGTTCTGGCTAGGGCAATCAGGCAAGAGAAATAAATAAAGGGTATTCAGTTAGGAAAAGAAGAAGTCAAATTGTCCCTGTTTGCAGATGACATGACTGTATATTTAGAAAACCCCATTGTCGCAGCCTAAAATCTCCTTAAGCTGATAAGCAACCTCAGCAAAGTCTCAGGATACAAAATGAATGTTCAAAAATCACAAGCATTCTTATATACCAGTAACAGACAAACAGAGAGCCAAATCATGAATGAACTTCCATTCACAATTGCTTCAAAGAGAATACAATACCTAGGAATCCAACTTACAAGGGATGTAAAAGACCTCTTCAAGGAGAACTACAAACCACTGCTCAGTGAAATAAAAGAGTTTTGACACAAACAAATGGAAGAACATACTATGCTCATGGATAGGAAGAATCAATATTGTGAAAATGGCCATACTGCCCAAGGTTATTTATAGATTCAATGCCATCCCCATCAAGCTACCAATGACTTTCTTCACAGAATTGGAAAAAAACTGCTTTAAAGTTCATATGGAACCAAAAAAGACCTCACATTGCCAAGACAATCCTAAGCCAAAAGAATAAAGCTGGAGACATCACGCTACCTAACTTCAAACTATACTACAAGGCTACAGTAACCAAAACAGCATGGTACTGGTACCAAAACAGAAATATAGACCAATGGAACAGAACAGAGCCCTCAGAAATAATACCACACATCTACAACCATCTGATCTTTGACAAACCTGACAAAAACAGGAAAAGGGGAAAGGATTCCCTATTTCATAAATGGTGTTGGGAAAATTGGCTAGTCATAAGTAGAAAGCTGAAACTGGATCCTTTCCTTACTTCTTATATGAAAATTAATTCAAGATGGATTACAGACTTAAATGTTAGACCTAAAACTATAAAAACCCTAGAAGAAAACCTAGGTAATACCATTCAGGACATAGGCATGGGCAAGGACTTCGTGTCTAAAACACCAAAAGCAACGGCAACAAAAGCCAAAATTGACAAATGGGATCTAATTAAACTAAAGAGCTTCTTCCCAGCAAAAGAAACTACCATCAGAGTAAAGAGGCAACCTACAGAATGGGAGAAAATTTTTGCAATCTACTCATCTGACAAAGGGCTAATATCCAGAATCTACAAAGAACTCAAACAAATTTACAAGAAAAAAACAAACAATCCCATCAAAAAGTGGGCAAAGGATATGAACAAACACTTCTCAAAAGAGGACATTCATACAGCCAATAGACACATGAAAAAATGCTCATCATTACTTACCATCAGAGAAATGCAAATCAAAACCACAATGAGATACCATCTCACACCAGTTAGAATGGCAATCATTAAAAAATCAGGAAACAACATGTGCTGGAGAGGATGTGGAGAAATAGGAACACTTTTACACTGTTGGTGGGACTGTAAACTAATTCAACCATTATGGAAGACAGTGTGGCGATTCCTCGAGGATCTAGAACTAGAAATACCATATGACCCAGCCATCCCATTACTGGGGATATACCCAAAGGATTATAAATCATGCTGCTATAAAGACACATGCACACGTGTGTTTATTGCAGCACTATTCACAATAGCAAAGAGTTGGAACCAACCCAAATGTCCATCAATGACAGACTGGATTAAGAAAATGTGGCACATATACACCATGGAATACTATGCAGCCATAAGAAAAGGATGAGTTCATGTCCTTTGTAGGGACATGGATGCAGCTGGAAACCATCATTCTCAGCAACCTATCACAAGAACAGAAAACCAAATACCACATGTTCTCACTCATAGGTGGGAATTGAACAATGAGATCACTTGGACACAGGAAGGGGAACATCACACACAGGGTCCTATTGTGGGGAGGGGGTTTGAGGAAGGGATAATATTAGGAGATATACCTAATGTAAATGACGAATTAATGGGTGCAGCACACCAACATGGCACAAGGATACATATGTAACAAACCTGCACGTTGTGCACATGTACCCTAGAACTTAAAGTATAATAATAAAAAAAAAAAGAATATATTTTAACAGAAAAAGAAAAGAAAAGGCCAGACTTGGAGAATGTGACTCAAAAGTGTCAGGTGTCCAAGAATGTTAAAGGTGATACGGTACAGAGTGAAGTGGAGAGCTGCCTCATGCCCTCGGGGAAGATGCTTAGCAAACTAGGAAGGAAGGAAAAGGTTGCAGGGAGAAGGTCATTGTGTAATCGGAAGCAGTTAAACATTTATTTGATGATTTCATGTTACTTCTATGACGTTAATAGTAAGTGCATCAGCTAGAAGTTAGGATGTGAACTCAGGGCTAGAGATATGAAGAGATGGATGGAAAATTGAAATACTGCTCTGTAGACTAAAGGGTGATAGGAAAACAGAAATGAGGTACGCTCACACCGCCACGCCCCTTAGAATTTATAATAAAGCCATTTATAGAATATGGGAGAAATTTTCAACTATAGTGTAATTCAATAATTGAGAAATAAAGTGGAGGCCCCATGTCATTCTTTTTCTTTTCTTTCTTTCTTTTTCTTTTTTCTTTTTTTTTTTTTTTGAGAAGGTGTCTCGCTCTGCCGCCCGCCTGGAGTGCAGTGGCCGGATCTCAGCTCACTGCAAGCTCCGCCTCCCAGGTTCCCGCCATTCTCCTGCCTCAGCCTCCCTAATGGCTGGGACTACAGGTGCCGCCACCACACCCAGCTAAGTTTTTGTGTGTTTTTAGTAGAGATGGGGTTTCACCATGTTAGCCAGGATGGTCTCGATCTCCTGACCTCATGATCCGCCCACCTCGGCCTCCCAAAGTGCTGGGGTTACAGGCGTGTAACCCCGGCCCGCCCCATGTCATTCTTATTTGCTAGAGTTATTGTAATGCCGCCGTCCAGACAAGAGGCAGGAAAACACTTTCCCACTGTTTGCCCCCAAACTGCAAATCGTAAGCTCTTTCCCCCGACACAAACAAACAAATAAAACAAAGCAAAAGAATGCAAAACAAGTAATACCAGCCTGTTCTCCTTTACTGCTTTTTGAGGTAGCCCCAATGCTGCTGACCTGGTTCCACCAGCACCTCTTCCTACAGTCGGTGGAGACGGGAAAAATCTTACACCAAAATTCAGAGGAAACAAACATGCAAAATGTGTGAAATAATCAATGCGGCCAAACAAAGCAAAAAACCAAAAGCAAAACTTCTGAGAATGATCATAAGCTGGCTAACTTCCCCTTTGATGTTCAGATTACTTTGAGATATTAAACACAAATAAATACTGCATTGTAAAGACACATGTGAAACAAAATTTAACACGAAATTTTAAAACAAAAGTTGACAATGATGTGGCTGAAGAACACATAAACAGTGCACAACTGGCAAATGAGTTGCAGACAAAGAAGGATGTAAGAAAAAGGCTTTGATCAAGACAAATAGGGTTAGTTGAAATTGACAAAATGTCCAATCCACAGTGACTAATCACTCAGGAATGTTTATGTAATAAATAGGACGGCAACAAAATGTATAAACCAGAATCCTGTTGGAACAACAGTGATAACTAAGAGAAACACAACTGTTCTGTGACTTTGACAAGCTTCTTCCTGTTCTCATTGGTGGAATAGACCTCAAACTAAATAAACTAGTGATTTGAATAATAAAATTAATAAACTAGAAATAAAACATATGTAGAAAATTTTACCTACATAAACAATGAAATAGTTAAATATTAAATCATAAGAGGAAATCACAAAGGAAAATATTTACAATATTGATAAAAATAGAACATGTTAAAAGATAAAATATTCAATTTTCTTTTTATCTTTCGCAACAATTTTGACAAACAAATAGCTGATAATCATGGTGCAAACACTTATGTTTGAAATGCACCTATATTTGCTTATGCAAAATATATACTTCCCAATTAAACTTTTAAAAAATGCAACACAAATTTTCAATTTTCACCAAAAAATAATAGCTAAATAACATATTCAGTGAAACTAATAATCAAATAGATGCACATTAGATTAAACACCATTTTTAAAATATAACCATTTAAGAGGATAACACGTATTGCTGGAGAGCATGTGGTAAGAAAGTGTGTATCTGAAAATGGCACATATTACTAGTTAAACTGTGGCAATAAACTTTGGGCTCATTGTGGTGTAATGCATAAGTAAGTGGAAGTCACTAGCTCATGGGAGCATTAGAGAACTTTAAATCTCATTTTTAAACAAAATTATGTTGTGTTAGGACATGCTTAAACTACACGTGCATTGAAGGACTACAAATTTTACATGCAGAATGAATAGGCTCACGACATACATAGACCAAAGTAGAGTTTAATATGGAAGGAAAACAATAACCTACTAACAGCAGTTGGTATGATTATTCTTCCATGTGTACTGTTAAATACTATTCACAAATATTACAAAATATTATTTCTTTTATATAAGTATATATTTTCATAAAAATAAGATGATATGCAAAAGAGAACATTTAACTGAACCAGTTTACATCTCTGTTATCAAGCCTTGGTCTTATAGTGGCCTAAGAATTATTCTAAGCCCCTCATGCACTATGCATGTGGTCTTTTCGGATTCCTTTACTACATACAGTCCATATCTCTGCTCTACTTTTCTTGAGTATTTTGGCTCTTCAAAATAGTATAAAATTTGGTAGTGTCTCTAGGAATTCTGGACTGCAATTTGTTTTTTTTTGTTTGTTTGTTTTCAATGCAGCTACTGCTACTGGTAGAATGTTGAAATTTTTATTTAAGTTGAGTGCATATCAACACAACTGTAAGACTAAGTTGGAAATGGTAATACTCTTAGTAAGAATTATGTTTCATGAGTACCCAGTTGGGGTCAAACAAATAGCAGAGTTGGTAAATGGTGCAATAAATTAAAATGACACTAATTAATGTGAATTGTTTTGTGGTGCTCATTAAAAGACAAATAATAAAAAAAATTATTAGAGCAGTGCCTAAAGCTAAATGCCATCAGTGCAGCAAGCAGCACATTCTACTGAAGTTTTGAAAATATAGGTGACTTGAATATTGAATAATGTGGATAAGCAAAAAACAAATAGCATTTCCAGATATTCTGGATGCTCATGCCTCTGTAAGTGGTCCTGCTTATCTGTTTTAATTTTCTTTACCCCTAAATTAGAACAAGTCAGGCAGCAATAATTTGGCAAATAAATATGTCCATAAAATTATATGACATGTTTCTAAAAATAGTATGGGAATCATTTGATCAGGGCAGTATATATTTTATAATATAATATATTATTCTAAATAAATACTTTGCAATGAATTTCTAGTATTAAATTCAAATGTCCTATTTACTAAGTTACTGGACTACATAATTACCCATAGATCACTAAAAATATTTTCTTCAAGTTTAGTCCAATTTACCAATTTTGTTCTTTCCAAATCTTGTTCCATTTGACTTACTAATTTTTTCCCTTTGATAAATGTTGTATAATTTCGGGGCAATTCACTCATATTCATTTTTGAATAGTTAGATTCTTTCACCAGTACACTTAGTCTTCATTTGGAATCTTGTTCAGAATTCATTTTAAATGCAGTATCTTGAAGAATTATGTTACCAATCATACTTTACTGGTAACCAATATGTTTTGCAAGCTGCATGACTGATTGCTAGTTTGTGAACTGCATTCTTTAATTTGAATCATCTTGCAAATTAATTGTGTGTATTTATTGTTTATATTAAAATATGACTTGAAACTTGCTGTTTGAAGAACTCTTCTTTAGACGTCTGTCCAGGTGACATATTTATTTATTCATTCATTTATTCATTCATGATTCGTTAGGTAAATCAACAAATATTTTGAAACAACCATTTTGTGCTATGCCATATGGGGGGTGCTAAAAATGTAAAAAGATTTTCAGAAAAACAAGACTTTTTAGGAAACCCATAGAATTGTGCCAAGCCTTTTGTTTTGAGTTTATTGTGTGATATAATCTCTCTTGTAGTTTCCTGCTTTCAGGCCTTCTTATCTTCCATTTGATGTTGCTGCATTCTTTGTTAGAGAAATGACTTGTGCCACATCACATTGACTGGCGGATCTTTCCGCCTGGGGCATTGGCATCTTATCCCAATTGCCACCTTTCAGCATTTTCAATTATCACTTTGCTGATTGACACTTTTGAACATTTGTCAACATGTCTTTTTCTTTGGAACAGCATAGGCGCAGACTGAAGAAAATACTCAGGCAACTCAGTAACTGTGGATGTTAGAAAGCATCATTGTTGACAGACAACGAGAAGCCAAGCCGGCCAGTGAAGGAAAGCCATGTGCAGGACCTGATATTAGCAAATGCAGGGCTTAGAGCAGGAGGTGGGAAATTCATGATAGTTTCAGTAGAGAAGCTGACAAGTGAAAAACCAGATAACAGTGTAAAATATATGACTGGCCATATGCACAAATCAGCACTGAGTGTGTGTGTATGTGTGTAGAGAAATGTAGAAATTCTTGTTGTAACAGAAGAGGATCAACAGCCTCTCAGCACTTGTGATAATACTGAGGGTCAAAAGAGAGTGAAACGCTTTCTTAAGGCCACAAAGATGGAAAAAACAGAAATTAGAACCTAGGGTCATTTTCACTGTCTTACTGGTACTTGTGTAACAATAAGAACTGTTCATCAGCCGGGCCGGCTTATGCCTGTAATCCCAGCACTTTGGGAGGCCGAGGCAGGTGAACCACGAGGTCAGGACTTCCAGAACAGCCTGGCTAACATAGTAAAACCCCATCTCTCCTAAAAATACAAAAATTAGCTGGGAGTGGTGGTGGATGCCTGAAATCCCAGCTCGGGAGGCTGAGGCAGGAGAATTGCTTGAACTTGGGAGGCGGAGGTTACAGTGAGCTGAGATTACACCATTGCACTCCAGCCTGGGCGACAAAAGTGATACTCTGTTTCAAAAAAAAAAAAATTGTTCATAAACATTCCATTCTATTCAGGGTAGAAATAACTGGGTTATCAGTCTCATATTACACATACACATGCACTGTTATCCACAAAACAGGCTTGGTATATTGCATCTTTACACATTGATTTCCCAAGTGTTAAGAATGAACTTGATGGCCAGTGTCATTCACAAAGAAACTCCCGGTCATAAAAAATTTATAAAATCTATAATAGTCAAACTATTGACTACAATGATAAACATAAACATTAAAGCAACGTTAATGAATCACGAAATAAAGTTTTTATGAATTCGAGATGAAGTACTGATCAGTGACACATGGATGGGTAGACAGATGATGAATAGTTAGATAGATAGACAGACAGACAGACAGATGGACAGAGGAATAGATAGATAGATAGATAGATAGATACATACATACATACATAGATAAACAGGAGAGAGAAACAGAGAGAGAACTTTTTTTGTTTGTTTGTGGTTTTTTTTTTTTAGACGGAGTCTCACTGTTTGTCCAGGCTGGAGTGCAGTGGCAACGTCTTGGCTCAGTGCAACCTCTGCCTCCCGGGTTCAAGCAATTCTCCTGCCTCAGCCTCCTGAGTAGCTGGGATTATAGGCATGCGCCACCGAAGCTGACTAAGTTTTGCATTTTTAGTAGGACTGGATTTCACCGCGTTGCCCAGGCTGGTCTGGAACTCCTGAGCTCGTGATCCATTCACCTTGGCCTCCCAAATGGTTGGGATTACAGAGGTGAACCACTGCACCCTGCCACAGAGAGATAATTTGACTTGCATTCGTATGGACATACACGCACACACATGCACACACACACTAGGTATCCACAACATTACAAATACAAAGTTTTAAAAATCAAAAATAGAAGGATAGTTATATGAGAGAGACAGAGAGACAGATAATTTGTGCTTGCCTTTGTAAATAGTACACTTTTTTTGGAGGAAAGTAATATAAACGAATTATTTAAAATTAAAAGGTATACTTCTTGTGACAATGAACTTTTTTGCATTTCATTTAAAATTAAGTATCTGTAATCTCTAATGATGAATATTCCAGATAGTATTTATATACCATAGTTATCTTTGGACCTGACTTAAACCTTCCTAATAGAGTCAAGGTTCTATGCTTCACAACAAGAGATACATAAGATATTTCTTAGATGTGAAACTCAAATATATTAAAATACTATTTAGTACAAATGTAGACATTTGGACCTTAGGATAAAAGAATTCCCAGTACAGAAGTAAGTATGTTTAGATATGTAAGAATGTTTGAGCCATTGAATTTTTGGATTGCCGAAATACAACACTAAAACCCACATAGAAGAAAAAAATTAATTACCATAGTAGAATCACCAAGGGGGAACTTCCTTTTGTTATAAGAAGTTGTTTTTAAATTGAATTAGTTTTGAATTAACCCAATTACACATCACTATTCAACTGTGATATTAAATTGAGGAAGTTTAATGATGTGAAAATACTTTTAAAACAGTATCTTGGTGATAACAGAACATTTAAAATGTTCATATGTAGAAAGTATTAATTACATATATTAAATGATTTAAAAACTGTTTCTCACAAATTATCATGTAAAATAGAAAATCATTTTTACTTGCAGAACATACGACTAATAGAGTTCAGCAAGCAGAATTCACAATATTATGGCACAAAAAGGGCCATAGCATACTTAAAATTCCTTGGCAAAAATTCTTTGTGATTTGGAAAAGGAAGATATGTTTTCAGAATGGGATTTAAATTATTTCAATTTTACTATTTTTCAATTTATTTTGGAAGAAAATGAAAATTCCTTGGAATGCATAACTACATTTTCATCAAAATTTTAACAATAAACAAACAAAATTAATTTATAGGACTTTTGTAATGCTTTTCTATCATGTAAAGACAAAAGACAGGAAAAGCCATGTTGAAAACAAAACTTTCCTTAAGAAATATAGTAATCTTGCAAAGGCACACTAAAAGATGAAAATTTCTTACAGATAAATATATATAGTACTCGTTACAAATCTACACTTTTTGCAAAAAATCAAATGTGATTTTCATTTTGAAACAAGAAAAAAACATGAAGAAAAAAGCTCTATATCTTAGGTGATTATAAAATAATATTCCCATGATATTTTTATACTGTTGTATTTTCATTCTAATTGAAATGAGTATCATGCATATCAATGTAATGAAGCAATTGAAGCAAATCATTTTATTATAACATAACTCCCCTGATTAGGTATAAAAATATATGTCATATAGAAAAATCCCTTTAGTTTTAAATCTATTTTTCTCATTGAGAGGTATAATGGAAAAACATTTAACTATGCTTAATTAACTTACAATAAAATTTTTTATGAGTAAACTTATGATCACACTCCAATACAGCTTTATCAGGAATAACATTTTATTGTCAGGTGGAAATTAATACTTTGAGAAAATGACAGAGATTATTACTTTGCATGTACATTGAACTAAATCTTAGCACAGTGGTTATTTAATAAATGCAGTGTAATGAAAACTATTTTATAGTGTATTAATTGACAGGGAATTGACTAGAATTAAACAATTTCATTGTTCATTTGTTATCACTTTCTGCATTATTGCCTTAACTTCTCTTTAGAAATAATACTTAAAAAAATAAAATACATAGTATACTGAGTATACTGATACATGTGAAAGGAACTAGATCACAAATTGTTCTTTTTCTAGGTCATAACTGTAGTAATTTCCAGGTATTATTTGTCTGTCACTGGAATAAGATACCTTTACAGAAAAGCCTTCTCTCTCCTTATTAAAAATGTAAAACCATTTTTGTAATAGTTTATTAAGCCTCTGATGTGAAAATATAAATTGTGTTATAAGATGTAAATCTAATGTGAATCTGATGACAACATAGCCTTAAATTGTTTAATTATTGTATATACTCATCGTTAGATTACATTTAAATCAGCTTTAAATAATGAAATTTACGTAAGGTTTAAGCAGAAACAAAAAGACGTTAAGAAATCTTTGCACTAAACTTGGCAAAGACTCTATATTAAAACCACAATTATTAAAATGTTCATGCTGCTGATAAAGATACACACGAGAGCAATTTACAAAAGAAAGAGGTTTAATGGACTTAGGGTTCCATGTGGCGGGGGAGGCCTCACAATCATGGAGCAAGGCAAGGAAGAGCAAGTTATGTCTTAGGTGGATGGCAGCAGGCAAAGAGAGAGAGAGCTTGTGGAGAGAAATTCCGATTTCTAAAACCATCAGATCTTAGGAGACTTGCTATCACGAGGACAGTATGGGGGAAACCATTCCCATGATTCGATTATCTCCCATCAAGTCCCTCCCACAACTTGTGGGAATTATGGGAGTACAACTCAAGATGAGATTTGGGTGGGGACACAGAGTTAAATCATATCAGATGTGTTTAATAAAATAAACAGTAATAAACCAAAGTTTAAGGCACTATGTTATTGTCATGTTCTTCAAGCTCTCAGAATTTGTACATCTGTCCTCCATGACAAAGCTGCTTTTTCCTATTTTAAATGAATATTAATTACTGCAATATCAAATGTGTTATGATGTTTAACATAAACATACTTTATAATTTAAATATTTCCCCTCTCATTTTCCAGAAAATTGTATATAAGATTTTTCTCAGTAGATTTTCTAATGTAACACAGATAGGCAATAGTAAGTATTATTCACTGAATGCTTTCTGTAATGTCATTTGTTGGGTTAAGAGATTTGCATGCTACATTAGTCAGGGCTTTCTAGAGGGACAGAACTGAGGATATATGGATACATATCCTCAATGACTTTTTGAGTCTGTCTTAATTTTTCCACATTTTACAGGTTGGAAATCCCAGGTTCAGAAGTAAAGCAGTCTGCCTAGATTCATCCAGGTAATAAATGATGAGGTATTACAACCCAAGTCTGTTCGATTCTGATGGTGTACTCTACATCCAGGAAGTATTTCCGAGGTTTGTTTAACTAATAGTAGTGAATAAATAGCACGTGAACTGCCATTATTTGACCTTCAGCAAATGGAAAACATCACTAATCAATAGTGTCACCTATTTTCAGAAGCCTTGTTCCAGGACGTTAGTATTCCCCCATGTAAGCATGTAACATTCATACAACTTGCAATTTTTAAATATCGACTGACCAATAAAAAAAGAGTTACTTAAAAATTATTGTGTCTTCACCTGGGTTCATACAGTGGTTTCCTCCTATCCTTTTTGTTTTTCTTTTTGTTTCCCAGAAAATACCTTCCTTACAATATGCAACAAATATCAGTTTGCTGATGAAAAGAGTCAATCTCTGTAAAATATTTGAAGAGATTTATTCTGAGCCCAATATGAGTGACCCATGGCCTGTGACACAGCCCTCAGGAGATCCTAAGAACATGTGCCCAAGAAGATTGTGCACAGCCTGGTTTTATACGTTTTAGGGAGATGCGAGACATCAATCAAATACATGTAAGATATACATATACATTGGTTGGGTCCAGAAAGGCAGCAGTGGTGGTGAGACTTCCAGGTTATAGGTCAATTTAAAAGTTTTCTGATTGACAATTGGTTGAAATAGTTATTATTGATAAAATGGAATATCTGGGTTATACTAAGGGGAACAACATTTTATCAGGCAGATGAAGCCTCCAGATAGCAGGCTTCAGAGACAATAAATTATCCAGGTTTCTCATCAGACTTAAGGTCTGTGTTGATGTTAAATGCTGGTCGACTTCTCCTGAATTCCAAAAGCTAGAGGAGGGTGTATAATGAGGCATCTCAGACTTTTCCTTGTTATCACGGCCTGAACCAGTTTTTCAGGTTAACTTTGGAGGGCCCTGGCAGAGAGGAGAGGTCCTTTCAGTTAGTTGGGGGGCTTTCGATTTTTTCGTTTACAAGTTCAAAAGAAAAAGTATAGTTTAGTAGAATTCTCACATATCTATTATGGTGCTATTTGAAATACTAAGTGGAAAGAAAAATTCTAGAATTAGTCTTATCTCAGCCTTTAAAAGATTCATCTCCTATTAAGATTACAACACAATGAATGCATAATATAATCTGTCTACTGCCAGTGCTCTCAACCTCTTATCACTAGTTCAAAAATATTTATTTAGAGGTTACTAAAAGCTCCCTTTAGGAATATTTTACTTGTTTTGTTAATCTTGAACATGGAAGATAATGGGGTCTCATTCTTCTATAAAGTTGAAGAAAATTATTAAGTAATTATAGAACTTCCCTGCATGTTGGCTTAATTTTATTCTTTAAATATATGCATTTTGATCAAAATAAATATACATATAAAAGTGAAAGAGCATGTCTTTTATTTAACGAGTACAGAGAGATTATAAAATTTTTGATTAGATAAAAAAGGGATCAAAAAACTATCACTTTTCCTTGATTACTAAGAGGTTCAAGCAAAGAAACTAGGGCTGTATATGAGCAAAAAAAAAGACCCCAAAATATTTTGTTTTAAAACTGTCTATTCCATTACAAGAAACATGCTTTGGAAGTTATGGTTTTCTCTTCTTTTTTCTCAGAGTATTGTGTCACATGTAATCAACACTTGTCCTTGTGTTTGTGTCTGAGTAATCAAACAGTTATCTATAAACAACTGAAAGTAAAAGCATGTTTCTATGTAACTCAGGCAGTATTTAGATCTTGAATCAAGCCAGATTTCTTCTCCTTTTACCACCTTATCTGGACTAAGTCTGTAAACGTTAGTTTATATTTCCCTGCTAGCTTACCCCAGTCATCATTTGAGAGTGAGTGAGCAGATCAGATTTATGGAAAGGAACTTTTGGGTAGCAATGACAGATTATGGAGTAACAACTAATTCTAAAGAGAGGAGTTTTCAGAAATTTATATGTAGATTTAAATTAAGGTGGCTGGAAAATGGACATATTCCAGCAGAGATAAGAGAAACAGAGGACAATGGAACGAGAAACACAGGATGATGGAACAAAATGAAACACTGAAATAAAACCTTCAGAATTTCCTCAAGCTCTTTTGGTTGGACTCTGGTCAAGGGATATTCAACATAGAATTTTACATTTGATCTACTATACATTGTACTTCTATTTAGATTCTCCTATCCTCTCGCTAGACAATTCTGAACAGTTATATAGTGAATGAAATTGCAGTAAATCATTTTCTATTTGGGTGATTGATGAGGCCACATATTCATTCTCCTGTCAATTCACTTTCCCAATTTGTGCACATCCTTGCAGAGATAGCAGCCATGTACCAAGGACACTGTCTTCCTTTACTTTCAGCCTCCATCAGGCAGAAGTGGATTCGGACATGAAACTCAGCACAAAAATATGAGAGGTTTATATGCACCTACACATACCCTTTCTTTAAGGAACGTAATTGAAGGAGTTCGTTTATAAAGAAAATGAAGACTGACATTTGGAAAACACATCCAACTTAGTTTCTGAAATGATTAACACGTTCATCAAAATGAAATTCATTATCAATGGACTAAAGAAGAAAAATATATGATCATGTCAATTAATGTATAAAGAGCATTTGACAAAATCAAACATCCACATCGATGATGTACAGCCTCAGCAAAATAGTAATAGAGAGAAACTATTCAAAGTTGGTAAAAGGCACCTACAAATGTTCAACAGTTAACATCATACTTAATGGTGAAAGACTGAATACCTTCACCTGATCAGGAACAAAGCAAGCATATTCACCCTTGTCAATGCAAACATTTAATTTTTAAAAAGGAAGTGAAACGTATTTAAAGAGAAAGGAAAGTAGTAGTTCAATCTTCATTAAACTACTACTATCCTGGTTGTTTCTAACTATCAATGTGACATCATTGGAGGCAAAACTAGAAATAGAAGCAGAGAGTTTCTCTTGCACCAGCAAAAGCTGACTCTAGCACACCACTGCTCCAGTGACATGGAGTGATTGGTGGTAGACTAGTTCTTCTTCCTTACCAACTAGAAAAAAAAGTATTTATAATACAACAATATTATTATGTTACAAATAATAAAATATAACATACGCTATACTTAGAATAAAAAATGTTACAGAAAAATGAATAACAGGTATCAATAGATAATTGATAGAAAAAGAATGCAAAAGACTGTAAATGAAGAGATGCTCTACCTGACTCACAGTAAGAGAAAATACGAGTGGACACTGTGCTGAAATGCCATTTCTTACCTCTTAGATTTACAAAAATCCAAAAAATTGGTAATATAATATGTCTGTGAGGCTGTGAGGAGACAGTCATTTCTGTACATTATTGGTAAGTACATGGATGGCATATGCAATGACACAACTTAGAAAGAAATTTGGCAATTCTTAGCCTTCAAATGATTTCAGTCCAGTAATTTGTTGATAGATCCAGTTTCCAAAGGTGGGCTGTGGATATACAGCCTTGATTCATGGCAATTTCAATCTTCACTGAACTACCACTACCCTGGCTGTTTCTAGTTATCAATGTGACATCACCAAAAGCAAAACTAGAAATAGATGCACAAAGTTGTCCCCTGCACCAACAAAAGCTGACTCTAGCACACCACTGGTCCAGTTCAACCACCATCTGACTGCATCCTCATAAGAAATTCCAAACAAAAACTATTTGTCAGAGTCCAGTCAATCCACTGAAGTCTGAGAGAAAAACAGTATATTTTTGTTTTAAGCCATTAAAGTTTACAAGGATTTTTTATGCAGCAACAGATAAAAGTAACAGACTTAAGATCCCATTCATCAATCATGATGCACAGAATACACGAGGATCCCTGTTACAATTTGGAAAATAAACATTAGTATTTATGTATATTAAAGAATTATTGGTAAATTTTAAAGTATGATAATGATCACTTGGGGACTAACCAAGGGAGATTTATTTAACTTCTTTACAATTTAATTTTCTCATGTATTAAACATGAGTAACAACGTAGGGAATTAAATGGAAAGAAAATATATGTAAAACCTAGCACAGTAACTGGGTCATATGAGTTTCTTGATAAATTTGAGTCTCTTCATACTGCACTATATTAACCAAACATTTTAATGAAATAATATTTGGTAAAATTAAACATTAGAAAAACTTGTGAAATAAAATTAGGCAGGACAACATTAGAACTTGGAATACCTTTGACAAAAGAATACTGAAAGACTCTCCCTGGGGCCTAAAAGCTTAAGGGAATGAAGAACTCCTCCCTTCTCAGGCCCAGTACCAAGGCGCAAGACTACTTGCACCAGCAGTGTGCATCAGCAAGATAGCAAAAGCAGAAAGGTAGCTGGCCAGATCACACGTACCCCCTGAAGACCCAGAGAGAGGCTGTCTGGGCACCATGTAGCAGTTACATCACTTCCTGTTTGCAGGACACACTTCCTGTTTACAGGAGACTATAAAACCCCTGCCCTGTCCTCTCATTGGTGCTGAGGCCATTTTAGGCCTCAGCCCGTCTACAACTAGGTGCTCATTAAAAACAGTGTGTTGCTGCACCCCACCTTGTGGTGTTTGTTGGCCTGCTCTCCTGGTTCCAACTGATACAAGAGCCTTGCAAATAAGAAAAAGCCTGGCTGTTGCTGAGTCTCTGCCAAGACCCAGTGCCTAAGACAAACAATTAAATATTCATATTTAACTTTACATAGTACTGACAACCAAACTTATTTAATGATAAGAACAAACTAACTCTAACCAGAGCAGTGTTAGAAAATAGCAGTTTTTAGGAAAGGTCCTTTGTAAATAAGTTTCAGATGAAAATTGCATGACTAAGGCTAAGCAAGTGACAACTGTATTTAGGGTGGAAAAAAGAGAAGCATTTACAAATGTTAGCAAAAACTGTAAGTACACTGAATGGTAAGGGAATAAATAGGTGTTCTCTGGATCAAAGGACATTCCTAAAGGGCTCTATTTATAAAGAATCACTTCCATTTTTTTGTCAGACTGCTTTTGAAAGAAGCTGTGAAAGAATGAATATAAATATACTGCTGTTGAAAAGAATTTCATTTTGTATTTAAATTGTTGTTATAAAGTCCCTCTAAATGCAAAGAATAGACATTTTTAATGTCTTCCTTTTAATGATTAAATGTCTTTGTTGCTGTCCAATTCCCAAGAATGATTTGAAGTAGCTTACAAAGCAAAACATATACAAGAAAATGAACATTTTGAGGTTGAAAGAAGATCTATGGGGAAAAAAGAAAACTGTTATAAACAGCAAATTTCACATGACTGTTATACATAGTAACATCTGATAAACATTAATTGGAGGATATTAGCTATGTGATATGGAGTGATTGGTAGTAGACCAGCTTTCCTTCCTTGCCAACTACAAAAAACAAATAAAATAATTTAAAAAAAAGGTTGCTCAGAAGGCAGTGGGGCCTGGGGAGGCCAAGAGAACTTGAGGCATTAAGACTACTGCCAGTGGAGAACCTTGTGTAAGTGAGCTGAACTTCCAATGTTACTATGAAGCAATTTGTTAATTCTGGTTCATTACAAGAGGCTAACCATCCAGGTTGCATGTCCAGTGAGGATAACTGAGAGAAAAGTAAAACTGACAAATATTTTTGCAGATATTACAGGGATTGCAGTCATACAGGGTTTGCCTCAGCAGCCTCCATTAGCTTCTTAGAGATGTTTTTTTTTTCTGTTTTATTCTTTTTTTTCTAGTTGGTAAGGAAGGAGAACTAGTCTACTACCAACAACTCCTAATCACTCAACTAACATCCTTCAGTTAACTTTTATAAAATGTTCTTTTTTGCTATTTGGTAAGGAAGGAGAACTAATCCACCACCAACCACTTCCTATCACTCAGCTAACATCCTGCAGTTACCTTTTATCAAATGTTACTATATATAACAGGAATGTGAAATTTGCTTTTTATTTTCCTTTTTAATTTTTTTTCTTAAGGACACGTGCAGAATACTGGGATTCCAAGACTAACCACCTAAGTTGACAGCCTATGGAAAACACAACAGAACATTTTTTTTTTTTCAGTTTTCTGAGACAAAAAAAAAAGATTTCGTTAAGGAAAAGGACACTTAAAAACCCACTGTGATCTTATTTTACACCCAAAAGGTTGAGGGAAGAACATAGATAGAATAGACTTGCTAGGACTCAACACAGCTGTGATATAGCAAGTCTCTGATTAGACTGAGCTGAGCAGAAACTGTTTTACTGCCAGAGGGCTTTTGGCTCAGTAGTCCATATTGCGTCTTCCTGCCGCTTCTCAGGTCTGCCGTTGTATTGTCAAAGCGACTGTAGACAATATGTAAATGAAAGCGTGTGGCTGTTTTCCAATAAATCTTTATTTACAAACACAAAACAAGTTAGCCAGATTTGGCCAATGAACTATAGTTTACCAATGATTAGCCTGGAGTATGGTAGTATTGTGGGGATTCTACAATTTTTATATACAATGTCAATGTTGAAACATAATCAAAAATTACTAGCTATGCCAAATGATAGGCTGAAAGCCAAGGAGGAGAGAACTAATAGAAAATAAAAACAGAACTACACATCAAACTGAAATTGAAATTAGCTGATGAGGATTTTACGACTGTTATAATTTTTAAAAATGGTTGGAGAGAGTAGATGAAAATATAGAGTACACTCATTGGGAACAGTAAAGGGAAACATAAAAATTCTGGGGCTGAAAAATAGGACATCTGAAATTAATAGCTCTAGATTATATTAACAGAAGAAAATAGAGAAAAATAGAAGTTAAAAGAATGTATGTAAATTAAGGGAAAAAGTTACAATAATGAAAAAATGAAGACATAATTTCTTAAAATGGGCAAGCATAAGATTGACAGCCAACTTCTCAATAGAAATCACGAAAGTAAAAGGACAATGGATTGACTTCTTTCTAGGCTGAAATAACCAAGAATCCTGAACCCAGGAAAAATAGCATTGAAAAATGAAGGCAAAAATTCACAAGTTCTAAAGATCTGTGTTAAGAAAATGAAGACGAAAATTATTTTGAGGCAACCCTGTAATATTCTTGTTGGTCTTCATGTCAGTAACATGAAATTTCATTTAATTGTACGTGCATCTCATGGGCAGTGTTCTGTAAGTATATGTGCTTTAATAAAATATATATTAAAATTAAAATGCAGTAAAATGAATACCAAAATGTAAAGGATAGTCTGTAAAAGAATTGGTTAATACACCAAAGTGGTCAAATTTCTGACCACCAGATGAACTCACAGATAGAACTCATAATACAGAGAAAAGTAAATGTGTACTATGTAATAAAGACAATATCCTCTCCATAGCATTTCTCTCAACCAAATTCATGGCAAGGTATCAACTCAGAATTTTCTGTCTAAAGAGGCTCTGGAATACTGGTATTTTATTTTGTTGAGTGCAGGTATCCCCTTGTTCCAGGATTCAGACAAGGAGGTAGTAGTGGTGAACAACTTTTATAGAAATCTAGAGGTATAATGATCTCATGTTTGGAATACTCCAAAACTCAATTGCTAGCTAAACCCACATAATACAATTATAAGAAAAAAATGACTTCAAAGTAAATATTATTAGTAAATATTATATATTAAATAAATATATAAATATAATTTCAAACTGCATTCTTAGACTTTTTAGCAGTTGTAATACCTTTTTAAAGTGTTTGTTTGATTATTAACAGGCACATAAATGTAATACCTCACTTCCACTTTCTGCTGGACATATGTATCAGTGTCCATTCCTCTTTAATTAAGGGCCACAGGCTTCCTTAACAGGGTCCTGGGAGCCTGGGGACTGAAGGAGATAAAGGTGATTTGTGAAATGGGGGAACAGGCTCAGAATATTTGGTTGCATGAGAACTACAAAGATTTTCTAGTGGAGGTAATTTAAAGGGAATTTTTTAAAATATATTTTTTTTTTATTATACTTTATGTTCTAGGGTACGTGTGCACAATGTGCAGGTTTGTTAAGTATGTATACATGTGCCATGTTGGTGTGCTGCACCCATTAACTTGTCATTTACATTAGGTATATCTCCTAACGATATCCCTCCCTCTTCCCCCATCCCACAATAGCCCCCAGTGTGTGATGTTCCCCTTCCTGTGTCCAAGTGTTCTCATTGTTCAGATCCCACCTGTGAGTGAGAATATGCAGTGTGTGGTTTTCTGTTCTTGTGATAGTTTGCTGAGAATGATGGTTTCCAGCTGCATCCATGTTCCTACAAAGGACATGAACTCATCATTTTTTATGGCTGCATAGTATTCCATGGTGTATATGTGCCACATTTTCTTAATCCAGTCTGTCATTGATGGATATTTGGGTTGATTCCAAGTCTTTGCTATTGTGAATAGTGCCTCAATAAACATACGTGTGCATGTGTCTTTATAGCAGCATGATTTATAATCCTTTGGGTATGTACCCAGTAATGGGATGGCTGAGTCAAACGGCATTTCTAGTTCTAGATCCTTGAGGAATCGCCACACTGTCTTCCACAATGGTTGAACTAGTTTACAGTCCCATCAACAGTGTAAAAGTGTTCCTATTTCTCCACATCCTCTTTTTAATGTAGGAATTTTGTCTTCTGTTAAACTCATTGACTACTAGATTTAGGTAAACAAAAGAAAACTAGGAAGTGTGGGTCTTTATAGAACCAGGGAAAGTCATAGCACTAAAATTATCTTACATAATATTCATATTTGTATTTTACATCTCCTCCAAAATGATTTCAGCTAAATGAGCACAAGTGTGTATTTCTGTCTTGTTCTGCTAACCTCTATAAACAAGATCAAGTAAACTACATATTTGTGAAGAAGGAAAGAAAAGAGGAGGAAGGGAAGGTAGGAAGGAGGGTAGGAAGAAAGGAAGATGAAAGAAAGGGAGAAAAGAAAGGGAGCAAGGGAAGAAGGAAAGAGTTAAGGAATTTTTCAGGATAAAGATTACTAAGAAAAGTAACTGCTTTCTTAATTTGTTTCTATTTTGTTGCATTTTTACAGAAACGATGGGTGATGTTTAAACATGTAATAATTTAATATTTATGCTACATTGATTTAATAAAAGTTAGTATAAAATATAACTAAGAGAAAATGATTATGACCCAATTAAATAGTGTAGATCATGTAAAAAGAACTGTTTTGTGTTCTACCTAGAGCAGCTCATTCATTTGCAGATGCATTATCTGCCCTTACTACATCACTACAAAACCAAAGCATGCTAAGAGCTCAGGATATGAATGAAATGGTTTCTGCCTTTGGAATTATAAACTGATTTTGACAGGTAGATAAAAGAAACACAAAGGAATGGACCTGCTTGCTGCTGGAAAAACGTTTGTCAATTTGATAAATAAAACAAATGAAAAATAATGGTTTTGCAGAGCTGCTTGTGACTACCTATTCACACAACTCTTTCCATTAGTCTAACTCATTTCAGAACTGCAGAACTTCTTAGGTGAGTTTTACTACGTCTTGTAAGTAACATCCCTCCCCTCTTGTTATATTTTAGATTACCTGGATTGGAGGAGACAGGAGTCTCTAAAATCTTCACATGGTTATTGTTCCTGTCGTGTCCACTGAAAATATATATGATAGTCCATATTTGAACCAGAAATTCTAATGTTCTAATCAATTTTAGTATAAATACTTGCTCTTAAATTACAATGTTCAGCACAATTTATTTTCTCACATTCTCAATTTCTGTATGAATAGTTTTCATTCTGGTCAATCAGCTTTCCTCTAAGACTCTACAAATAAAATTACATTTGTTCTTTTTGACTTATTAAATCTTAAGTCATATGAATCTTGATATTTCTATTATGTTTATCTACTCTCTACCTCTCACTGCTGCTACTTGTAATATATGTTACAAATAGTCAATCATTCCAGTGTACTGATATCTGTCTCTGATACTATCAAAAATATTTTTAGTGTCTATAAGTGTGTTGCTTCATTTTATTCAATTATGAACTCATTTGTCATTATTTACCGAAAACAGAATATAATTTCCATAAATTATTTTCAAACATATATTATTTTCAAAGAAACATACATTGTAGTATGTGTATTTTGGTATAACCTGATCCAGGAAGTTCATTATAATATTGCTAGGTATTTTTTTCTTTAATTTTTATACAAAATATTTTCTTTGAAACCAAAAAAATAGTTTTAATAAAAGACAAAGTGAGTACATAATCTAAAAATTGAGCTTAGTTTTATTATTTTATTGTTCTAATTGTTTTACAGTTTAAATATATGTATAAAATGTACATCCAAGGAAAACAATTATAATTTCCTTGTTCTAGATTTTCATTTTATCATTATAAGAAAATGTTACACAACTTAAGTAATTTTAATTTAGAATGTTATATATTTTCATTGAATATTTGTGGTTATTTTGAATCAGATTTTTCTCTGTGGCTAGTCAAAGCAATGTAGAATTTTCAACAATTCTGCCAGAATAACTATTATTTCAATTGGTTTCCTTTAGTGTGTTAACTGTTGGATAGCTGTCTAATTTTTGCTTCAGTTAATCTGAGCATTAAATAAAAAGAAGACAAGTATTTCTTTTTTATATTATTACTTTTTTTTTGAGACAGAGTCTCACTCTGCCACCAGGCTGGAGTGCAGTGGCACGATCTCAGCTCACTGCAACCTCTGCCTCCCGGGTTCCAGCTTTTCTTCTGCCTCAACCTCCTGGGCATCTGGGACTACAGGCGTGCGCCACCATGCCTGGCTAATTTTGTACTTTTAGTAGAGACGGTTTGTCACCATGTTGGCCAGGCTGGTCTCTATCTCCTGACCTTGTGATCTGCCCTCCTCGGCCTCCCAAAATGCTGGGATTACACGCGTGAGCCACCGCGCCTGTCCAAGTTATTTCTTAAAATATTTTCTTTGCTGGTAAGAAGGCCAGTGCTGTTAGGAAGTTGAACAGCATCTATGAAAGAAAATCTTTTTGAATGGTTGAATAAATACCAAGTGCTAGTAATAGTCATTGTTTTTTTTTTTTTTTTTTTTTTTGAGACGGAGTCTCGCTCTGCCGCCCAGGCTGGAGTGCAGTGGCCGGATCTCAGCTCACTGCAAGCTCCGCCTCCCGGGTTCACGCCATTCTCCTGCCTCAGCCTCCC
>NC_037685.1:42924137-42924452 GCF_003255815.1 Theropithecus gelada | reverse complement strand
TTTTTTTTTTTTTTTTTTTTTTTTTTTTTTTTTGAGACGGAGTCTCGCTCTGTCACCCAGGCTGGAGTGCAGTGGCCGGATCTCAGCTCACTGCAAGCTCCGCCTCCCGGGTTCACGCCATTCTCCTGCCTCAGCCTCCCGAGTAGCTGGGACTACAGGCGCCCGCCACTGCGCCCGGCTAGTTTTTTGTATTTTTTTAGTAGAGACGGGGTTTCACCGTGTTAGCCAGGATGGTCTCGATCTCCTGACCTTGTGATCCGCCCGTCTCGGCCTCCCAAAGTGCTAGGATTACAGGCTTGAGCCACCGCGCCCGGC